>NC_083417.1:10165205-10245205 GCF_020745735.1 Hemiscyllium ocellatum | reverse complement strand
ATAACCTAGTTAAAAGAGTAGCTTTGACCTTAAGAAAAATGAACCATCAATATCCGAAGTTCAAAGTCTCCTTCTCAACCATTGAATATTTCTGCTGATGAATGTCGAACGTTCTGGAGAAATATCATCTTCTTGTCATCTTGCAAGAGCACAGCACTGACACTCACATCACTTACATTAATAGCCATCTTGAATGGCCTTGTGTAATTAGGTATGGCTAACACTGGGACAGTGGTGAACACAGCTTTCAGGCTGTCCGTTTGTCAGAGAAATTTGCCCAATAGGTTAGAGATCACAAAGCACAGCTCGAAGTGAAATTGACAAAGTTTATTGCAAGCGATATGGTTGGATGAGAAATTGACTAGGCCAACACAGAACTGATAGTCTGCACAGGTAGATCAGATTTCTCCTCCCACAGCTGAGGGTGAGACCAGTTTTACAGCAATGCTGCATAATGACACTGATTAAGAAATGTGAAACTACAATGTTTCTGGAAATGGAGTAATTTAATTACAAGGTGCTAATGGGAAAACAGTTTAATCAAATGAATGTCCTGTTCCTTCACACAATGCAACATCCTGACAGTATCATGGTTCCATTCATCTCCACAGATAGGTGTTAAAGTCTCTTCTAAAGTGGTGAGGCGCTTCCATTGACCTGTGCCTGGAGCATGCCCTTGCTGGTGCCTGTCTGTGTATCCTGCTCTTTGTGTAGCTTTGGTATTGCTGGGTTGTGAAATTACCCTTAGGGCTTTGACATATCTGTGGTGCTCTATCATGTCCATGGGAGCTTACAGTGTACTCCCTTGTCTGTGTGCTATCTGATCCAGCTTGTGAGATGCTCAGGAATTCTGGGTGTTCTGGTACAGCTCGCCAATTTTGCTTTAGTGGGTTAGCAAATCTTTTCCCATAACCCCCCTTTTTTTTGTTTTGCTTAGGAGAGGGATGAAAAGGGGGCAATGTAGCCAGAGCCAGGGGGATTGTCAGGTGCGGGCATGCTCCGTATCGGACAGGTAGCTCTCAGTGTCCGAGTCTACCCAGCAGAGGCTATCCCAGGGGCAGCAATGTTCTCCCAGTGGATCTGTGCTAGCTGAATAGTGAGGGGGACAGAGGGTAACAGGATTGCACATAGGCGTGAGCAGCACTGCCAGATAGCCATGGCTAGCACTCTAAGGCCGGCAATGATAGCAATGAGGGCTATCAGTCCCCGCAGTAGGCTGTGCCCCATGACCCCAGCCAGGAGGCTGCCTATCCCATAGGTCCCAATGGGTATTGTGATCATGCAGGACAGAAGCTGGCAGCTGGATATGTTGGGCAAGGTCTGTGATGTTTTCACTGGGGTCAGGAATGTAAGTGCAGCAGTCAGCACCAACGAGGGCACATGTGCCCCCTTTCGTAGCGAGCGGGTAGTCCAGGGCCATCCTGTACTGCAAAGCCACAGTACAGATGACAATAGCCTCTGCATTCAGCTGGGTGAGTGTGTCTGCTGTGGAGTTTGTCATCACCTGTAGTGTGGCAGTGAGTTTGTGGGCTTCTACCTGTAACCTTAGGGTTACAGGGTGGGGTGACATCAGGTAGGGAGCTGCTTCAATGGGCTTCCGGAAGGGAGGGGACTGGGAGTGAAACATGAATGATACGGTGTACCTAACAGCTCCCAGTCCAGGATAACGGCAACCAGGTACAGGGTTTGCGATCACAAAAAAAATAGGTGCTATTGTACGGCCGGAGATGGCGGGGGTGGGTCCCTGTCCAGATGGTGAGGAAGGTGGTGTTCTGGCTGGTCCTGTTGAGGACCTGTAGATTTAAAATGCTGTCTTCTGCAGTGAATCAGCGTGCTGCAGGCTTTAGGAGCAGGGAGTCTGTGCACTGGTTCCAGCCTGCCTCCCATCTGGATGGCTGTGTGCTTTATAAAAAGATGGACCTGGCAGGTACCCCGTGTGTGTCAGTGCCAGCAATGGTCAGGCTGGGGGCTCGTGGGAGAGGTTGTAAGCTGGGTAAGACCACCCTTTGGATTTGTCCAGGCAGTACCCCATCGACCTCCAGCGGGCTGGGCTGCTGTCCCAGTACTGAGGTATGGTCAGTGTGGTAATTTCAGGGCATCTGTCTGGGTCTAGTCACCACTCTGCCACGTCAGAGATGTTTAATGGGATTAAGGCTTAGGGAATGCCCACATGAGAGTGGGCAGGGACCCTAGTGCAGACCCAGCAGTGGGTCTGATTTAAATTGCTGGGCATACCCATGGGCCATTTTGAGAAAGGTGTTAGCCTGTAAGTCATGGCGGTTTTCAAATGTGCTGCCCCTTGTCCCTGTTTACCAGCAGGCCACAGTGTGATGGTCAGACAGGTCAGGCTGAGGTGCTGATGGTAATGGCTGTTGCGAGCAGTTGGATCCCCATCCTCGATGGTTGGAGCAGTGTCTTCCTCTGTGTGGTCCCTGTTCATAGGTTGTGGAGCCCTCTTGCATTGGGTAGCATGTGTCCATTTGGGCCATCCTTCCAGTTTCACAGCAGTCCAGGCCATCATTAGGATCAGGTACGGGCCTTTCCACCTAGGGCAGAGAATCTTTTTCTAGTGATTTGATCATGACATAATCCCCGGGTCGGAAAAGATGAATGGGCACTGCTTGTGGTGTGGGCAACGCGGCCCTGACTTGGTCATGTGTAGCACTAATGCTCCTGCTAAGGGCCTGGAAATATCTGTGGTGCTCTGTCACGTCCATGGAAGCTTAGTCTGTGTGCTGTGTGATGCATCTTGTGAGCTGCTCGGGAATTCTGGGTGTTCTGGTACAGTTTAGCTAATTTTGTTTTTGTGGGTCTATCGTGGGCTAGCAAATTTTTTCACACACCATTTGAAGCTTCTTGCCTTTCTTTAGCAATTCAGTGAGAGGAACAGCTACACTGCTAAAATATGGTCTGAATTTTCAATCCAATCCACTCAATACCAGGAACCATTGTACTGCACATTTTGTCCATGGTATGGGAAACTCCCCAATTACTTTTGTCTTTACATCGTGAGGGGCCATTCGTCAATATCCAGTAACATGGCTCAGGAAGGTGACTTAGGCTTTAGCAAATTCTCTTTTAGCCAGGTTTATCATCAAGCCTGCCTTCCTAAGTCAATCGAACATGTCTGATTAAGGTTGCAAATGTTCCTTCCATGTGTGACTAAAAATCACCAGGTCATCTGTATATGTGACACAGTTGTGTAGTCTGGCAATGACCTCATTGGTTAGTCTCTGAAATGTAACTGGTGCATTTTTCATGCTAAATGACATGACTTTTAGCTGCTACAGTCCATTCAGTGTTATGAAAGCTGAAATTGCCGTCCCTTTTTCTGAAAAGGGTACCTGCCAGTATCCTCTGAGCAAGTCCAACATAAAAATGTCAGTTACTTGTCCCACCTTCTCAACACAGTCTTCTCAAGTGGAATTGGGTAAGCATCAGTCTTTATACTGCATTGACTTTGCGATAGTCCACACATGACCGTTGGGTACTGTCTGGTTTTGGTAACATTTCTATGGGTGAGCTCCAGTCAATGTAACTCACTTTTGACTATGTTGAGTTGGAGCATGCGTTCAATCTCCTTTTTGAACCTGTGCCAATTTTAGTAGGTAATGTTTATAAGGATGTTGCTTAATCAGAACAGCATCTCCTATATCTACATCATGCATAATTAGGTTACTACTTCTCAGCTTATATCCAAATATTTCCCCATGCGATAGTAATTACTCTTTCGGATCATTTTGATTTTCCTCTGCAAGGTAACTCAATATTTTTTCCCAATTTTTGACAACTTCCTCATTGTCCAATTAGGTTTGAGGAATGTCCATTTAAGAATCCTCTGAACTTGGTTCTGCACTCTGTGTAACCAATAACACCATCTCCTCTTGCTTTCCTTCCCTGTCAAAATATCTTTTGAGCATATTCACATGACACATTCTGTGGAATTTCTTCCTGTCTGGAGTCCACTCAACCTTGCTTTTAAAGGTTCACCTATCACTGGAAGTAACACTAATACCATAACATCTTATCTCTGATAGCAAAATTGCAATTTTTTGATTTCTTGTCGGCTTCCCTTTTCATTGTATGCTGTGGTACTTTTAAATGCTGTCTAGCCAACTCCCCAGTTCTGTTTTAATCATTCTCTAAAATTTGACACAGTCCAGTTATGTGGTCCCTGAATTCTGACTTAACAATTTTTTTCCTTAATCAATATTAACTTCATGCCCAAAAGCTAATTCTTATGGACTGAATTTGGTCGATTTTCATTTGGTGCATCTCTGCTCGCAAAAAGCACAAACAGAATTCCCTTTCCCTAATCATCTGAATAGTCTTGATTATAAGCCCTCAACATGGTCTTTAATGTCTGATACCACCTTTCTAATGCTCCCTGCGATTCTGGATGGTATGCAGTAGATTTTAGTTGTTTTATTCCTAAGCTGTCCATAACTTTCTTGAATAATTTTGATGTGAAGGTTGACCCTTGATCTGATTTGTATCTCTGTTGGTAGTCCATATGTAGTGAACAATTTTGAGTACAGGGCAACCCCCATATCTGCGGAATTGTTTTCCGCAGTTTCAATTACCCATGGCCGGAACATATTATATGGAACCTTCCAGAACCAGGGACTAGGAGACTGCCAGGAAGGTAAATACCTCATTTAAATGCATGGGTTTGTACCTATCTGTGGTTTTGGGCTTCTGCAATAGGTCCTGGAACATATCCCCCGTGGGTATGAGGGTGGAAGGCTACTGTGTTTCCTCTACAATCCTTTTAGTTGTGATATTGCATAATGGAACGGCCTCTGGAAATCTAGTGGCACAATCACTATTGTTAACAAATAATGATTCCCACTATTTGTTTGAAGTAGGGGACCTTCACGCTCAGTTGGACTCTTGTAAAAGGTTCCTCGATTGCAGGATTAGGTTTTAAAGGGTTGAGTTTTATTATTGCCTGTGGTTTTCCAATTACCTAACATGTTTGACACATCTGGCAAAATTCAATTACGTCCTTGTGCAGTCCAGGCCAATAAAAGTGTTTTTGTATTTTAGTTTAAACTTTACTTTGACTCCTAAATGACCCCCTTGAGTTAGCTCATGTGCCACTCACAACACTTCCTTTTCTATAACCCACTGTCAAAACAATTTGATGAAAGTCTGCACATTTTTTATCTGCCTGAATATGTGATGGTCTCCACTTCCTCAATAAGACATCATTTTAAAAATAATATTCAGGGATACATTTGGATTCTTTTTTCTGTGTATGCCTTTTGATATAATTGCTTTAAGTTTCATCTTTCTACTGTAACTCAGTTAACTTATCTGAGCTAAAGATATCTGCTCTGTCATCTATCTGCTCCTGGCTTGTCTCAACCATCTGATCAAACAGGATCTACAAATTCCACTGCAACTTTCTTATCTGTACTCTTTGGTCTCTCTTGTTTCAGCTGATTACTTTGTGACCTCATTACCATGCAGTCAGGAAAAAAATCCCAGTGTATGTGTCTTGCAATAGTTCAATTGCCTGAATTTCCACTGGCTTTTGAATCACAGTAGGCAGCACTCTTGCCTGTGAACCAGCTATATCATTAACCGGACAAATTGTATTCCTGGAGCAGACAGGAGTGCTGCACAAACTACCACAACTTCCCCACTCTTCTCTGGATGCTCTAACCTCACTTTACCATAATTGAGTGCTTCTTGTCTTAGTGTATCCCCTTTAATAGTACCTTTTCTGGCAATGGTCCTACAGAGGTGTATATCTCCTTATCTTTCAGCATCACAGATTGAGAGGATCCTGTGTCTCTTAATATTGTATCCTCTTGACCTATGCAGATAAACTTTTACCTTTGCAAGTATGTGGTTTAAAAAGATCTGACACTTCCTCCCTAATCAACCTCTGACCAGTTTACACGTTCTGGTGCAGCTTTCTAGTCTCCGCTGTGCTTTTTTATCAGTTCATCAACATTCGCTGGCTTATCCCGATTTTCCTACATCTGGCTTCCCAGTGCTTTTCCTGATCCACCAACACTGTGATCTCATGTGGCCTACTTTACTGCAATGAAAACACTGGAGCTTTTTAATTTCTCTCTCTCCCCTTCAAGAGTTTCCGTATTACCCTGTGGTAAGTTATCCTTATGATCTTCACCGAGACCTACCTTTCCCTTTCCAGATGAGGATTTCTCTTTTCCCCAATTTCTATCCCTCATGTATTGGAGTTGATTCTGGAAGCCAAACCATGTTTTATGAACCAGCTCATAAACATCAGCCACTTCAGCTGCTAATCTTGCCATTTTAACTCTCTGCTCTTCCACATGAGTTCTGACTACCTCCAGGAAGTGAATTCTTAAACTCCTCCAAAATAATTGTCTCTCTAAGAGCGTCATAGAATTGCTCCATTTTTATTGTCCTTATCCAACTATCAAAATTACTTTTGTTTAATCCTTTCAACCTCAATGTAAGTTCAACCAGGGTCCCACCTTAGATTCCTGACACATTGTAGACTTCTGGCACAAGCTCATTTGCACTTAAGATGTCTTTCTTCAGCTACCTCCCTCTAGTGATGTGAATACCTCACCTAGCTCAATTTGCAAGTTTTGTTTGGATCAACAAAACCCACATGGTCACTAGTGATTGCAATTGTTTCACCATCTTTTCAAATGAGCTGAAATAGGCTTCCGCATCCTTCTCATCAAATTTAGGCAACGCATGAATATTCTTAAATAGATCCTCAACAGACCTTTGGCTACCATGGGGTTACTCATCCTCACACTTTTTTTCCTCACTAGGCTGACCTTCAGCTTTTGCCTTCATTCTTTTAAGCTGACTCTCCTGTCTACATGCCAATGTCTGAAGTTCAAACCCTGTCTCTCTCACTCTCTCTCTTTCTTCCTTCCCTCTCCCTCCTCTCTCTTTCTTCCTTCTCTCTCCCCCCTTTCTTCCTCCTCTCCCCCCTCTCCTTTCTTCCTTCTTTCTCTCCTCTCTCTCTCCCCCCTCTCTCTCCTCCCTTTTTCCTTCTCTCTGCTCCCCCCTCCTCCCCCTTTCTCTTCACTCTGCTTTTAATTGTAATTCCTTGTATTTTGCCTCGAACTCAAGCTGCTTCATTTTCAATTGAATTTTAGCCATCTCTAAAGATTCTGATGGTGTTTCCAGCAAATGTAACTGTTGAGCTATTGCTGTAATTGTCTCTCCTTTCCTCACGGAAGGAGGCAGCTCCAACCTCATCTTGTCTGCTAGTTTCAGCAGCTTGGCTTTAATCATTTGTGAAACACCAACTCACTTCTTCCACCCACAGAAAACTCTTGGTGACTGAAAGTGCTTGCTATCCCAAGCACTGTTTGAGCCAACCGAATTCAACACCCTGAACAAAAGACACTAACACCCGCCACTCGCTACTTTTGAGTCCAATAATTCTAATCCCAATTTGGAACTATAGAACAAATCCTGAAAAGAGACCCAATCTGTTATAGACCAGGCCAGATCCCTTCAAAACATTTCATGAAAGTAGCCCAGGCCCTAACTTTACTTGTTGATTCAAGCAGGTGTAGAGTGGATATTCAAGGAGGGATGCAGCTGGTCAACACACTTAGTTTTAAACCAAACATAATTCATTTGCAAGAGTACTGAATGAAAAACAAACAAAAGAGAACAGAATACCAAATAACTTATCCTATACAAAAATCCAACAGATTTTCACAGCTTATTGCAACAATTGCTATAAGCATAAAAGGTAAAATCAAACACAGGGTCTTCCAGGAGAGAAGTCAGAGAGAGAGAGTACCAACTTGAACCTGCTTCTTTGGGTCCAGCAGCTTTTTCCCCGTTACTATTAAAAGCTGAGCTGGGAGACCTGGCCACTCACCTTTCATTGTATGCGGGCTCTTTTTTTCAAAATTTGAAAGCCTTCTGCCTGAGGCGGTATCTGTTAGCTATTATCATATTGGCCCTATAATCCTTCAAACCCAGACCTTTCAGAGTCTTTGTGGTTTATGACCTCTCTGGGGGAAAAAAAGCCAAGGACAGCATGACCTTGTTAAAGGAGCAGCTTTGTCACACCCCACAGCTCTCTGTGGCAAGACGTTCCAAAGACACTCAACCCTGTGAGAGAAGAAACTCCTCCTCATCTCAATCTTATATTGGCACCTCTTTATTCTGCTATGCCCTCTGATCCTAGACTGTCCAATAATCTGAAAAATCCTCTCAACATTTGCTCTGTCAAGCCCTTAAGAATCCTATCTGTTTGAAGAGATCACTTTTCATTCTACCAAACACCAGTGAGTGGCATGCCAACCTGTTTAGGCTTTGCTCATAAGACAATCTTTCATCCCAGGGATCATCTGAACTGCCTCTAATGAAATGATGTCTTCCTTTTAAATAAAGGAACCAAAACTGCTCATTGCACTCCAGATATGTCTCACCAGCGCCTTATTTAGTTGCAGTAAGACTTCACCACTCATATAAAGTCATGGAATCATGCAGCATAGAAACAGACCCTTTTGGTCCAACCAGTGCATGCTGAACATATTCCCAAACCGAACTACTCCCACCTGCCTGCTCCTGGCCCATATCAATCCAAATCTTTCTTACTTATCCAAACCCCTTGAAAAGGGGGGGCAACACTCCATGAGCCTTCCTGGCTACCTGCTGAACCTGTACTTTGTGCATATGTTCCCCTCAAGTCCCCTAGTGTTGCAGCTTTCTGCAACACCCGATTTAATTCTCCAATGATGTCATGCTCTATTCTTTGTTCTCCTTTACAAAATGAAAACAACTTCACATTTTCCCACATTATACTCAATTGACAGCAATGGGCGTAATGCATTGACACTCAATGTTAGAGCCTGAACCTAAGAGTACCCTGTTCCACCACCTGAGCTGGCTGGGTCTAAATTGAATTTAAGCTTCCACCATCTGATATGGTGAGATTTGAAGCCAACACGTTCACCTGGGTTTCTGGACTACAGGTTTAGTGACATCACCATTGTGCCACCACATAGTTGATTAGGTGCCCCTTAACCTGTCCTGTCAACCTTTTGCACCCTCAGGTGACTATCGTGACTGTGTCTGTGTGAGTTTGCATGTTCTCCCCATGTCTGCGTAGATTTCCTCTGGATGAACTGGTTTCCTCCCACAGTCTGATGATGTGCAGGTTAGGTTTTTTTTTCCGTGCTAAATTGCCCATAGTGTTTATGGACGTGTAGGGTGGTGGATTAGCCATGGGCAATGCAGACTTACAGAGACAAGATATGAGGCTGGGTCTGGGTTAGATGGTGTTTGGAGGGTAGGTGTGGACTCGATGGGCTGAATGGCCTGCTTCCACATTATTGGAATTCTATGATTCTAATGACCACAATTGGTACGAGTATGATAGAAGACAAGATGAATCAAAAGCTAAGGATGAGTTTGACATGAAAGTTTCAAAAGTCTACAAATTGCAAAGGGAAATGATGACTGAAATCTGTTTTTTTTAATTTCTGCCTGGTGGTTACCCTAAAGCAAAACAATAACTGAGAACTTTTATCACAGACCATTGGATTCAAGCCTCTGTTTGACAACTCATGGCACATTTTAGAGATATTGGCCAAAATTAAGTACAAACACGTTTTGAAATATTGTTCTAAATGAACCAATCTAAGGCAGGTTTACTTCATTTTAACTATGAAGGAAACATAGAATAAGCACAGTAACCAACAAAACCCAAAATTCACAAATCTAAGGAAATGTTGTGTTACAGCAATTCTCCGATGTCCTTCATGTGTCGGTAATGTTACGATGGAATGAAAGGAAACAAACTGAATCTGAAGAGCGGATTTGCTTTCCTCAGTGACTATATTTGAAAAATACTTTGGATGAAGTCACATTATAAACAACAATCTTTTAGCTTCAGGACACTGAGCAATATTTACCCCTCAGCCAATACTAAAGATAAAATAAAAACATGAAAGAACTAGGGATGTTGGAAATCAGACATAAAACAGAAATTGTTGGAAAAGCTCAGCAGGTCGTGAAGGAACCTGTGGAGAAAAAGTAGAGTTAACATTTGCTGTTAACTCTGATTTCTCTCCACAGATTACTTCCAGACCTACTGACCTTTTCCAACAATTTCTGTTTTTGTTTCTATTCAGAACTACTCTGGTCTTTTATCGAAGCAGTGTGGAAATGAACTGCTGCACTTGCTGAGTTACAGATATGAATCCACTTGAAAAAGTACATCTTTGGTTGTAAAGTGCTTTGGGACATCCTAACACTGTGAAAGGCATTGTATAAATGCAAATCTTACGTTATTATTTTTCTGCAGTCAAGCACCTCACCTTGATGGGCACACACAAGAAAGATACTTTTATCATCAGAAGCGTTCGCTTACAAATTGCATTGCTGCTCTGTCCTTCAAAGACAACTGGTGCTAAATATTAGAACCACAAATCCTGTTGCTTGCTTCAAACTTAATCATAAGAATTATTGATCCAGGGCTTTTAAAACTAGGATTGTAGCTGTCACTATTATGTGATATAGTTTTTGTTGATTCGATAAACCATTTCATTGAATATCAATTGATCGGTGGTGTTTTTTCTCCCCTTTTGAAATCATGCTGTGCGGTGCAGTTGTCACAGCTATTTCCCTTTGCTCCTCCTGGGGTTTCTTAGGAAATGATTTTTAACAAGCCATCATCTTTCATTCTTGTACGCAGTCAGCAAATCCCTTGGGACATTGGTGGGGCTCTTCTTTTTTTGAGCTATTTCTAAAAGATTTTTCATGGTGATGAATACAGATTTCTAGAGAGCAGCTTCGGTTCTCGTCTGACTGTCTTGGCTAAGAAATCTATGATTCTATGACTCTTCTTGTTTTATCTTACTTCCCTGTATTCTTCACCGAAGGTTCCTCCACTACTTGGACTTCATATCGCGCCCATTGAGGGTGTCTGCACTATTAGTCTGCACACGCTGCAATTACTTTGACATCACCTTCCTTCCTAGTGACCATTAACAGTAAGATGGATGATCTATTTGCCAATGAGAACTAATTTCCTCAAAGCCATTCACCATCCTTCCTTAGACACGTTCACTGTCAGTCCTTCATTACCATTAATTCTGAACCCACTAACTCCCTATCCAGCATGATCACAGATAACCTGCAGTATTTGAAAGAGAAGGCCTATTATCATCTTCTCATGAAAGACAGAGGTGGGCCTAATTGTGATCTCACCGTCATCACTCACATCATACAATCACAGAAATGACCCCTCATTTCAAAGCAAGAACAAGTTGTAATAATTCATTTGCGGTTTTTGAAGGCTCAATATTGACTGGGAAGCAATAATTAGCTTATGGAGGTGATGTAATCTTTCTTCCAGTTACAACTCAAGTATTAACAAAATTTAATGCAGAGAAAGGCTTGTCAGAAAAATTCAATCAACCTACCCAAAGTACTTTTAGGAATCCGCAGATAGTCCACAACCAGATTTGAGTTGGCTTCAAACTCCTCAGTCCTTTTTAAGGAAGGAACTTTTAAAACTTAGTAACTGAAAGGGTCAGCTGATACCGTATGATAATTTAAGTTTCATCCATCAGGATGTAAAGGACTGTTCTGGAGAGAAGCGAAGTAGTTCACTGTGTATCCTGTGTCTCCTGTGCCTGTTCACAACACTGTCGTGATTAAGTGACTATTTTGAGTGCTAGCATCATTGGGATAAATTAATACAAGTCTTTCTGCTATAATGGGGATTTCATCAGTGTGAATTAGCTGTAATGCGATTGACGAATTGTCAACATGATTTGAATGACATAAACTTTCTACTGATCGGATATAACTATTTTCTATTAGCGATCTTCTACAGCATGATTTTCTACAGCATGAAATTGCAGAGGAATACAACTGTTGCGTTATAGCAGAATGACCTGTAATGTGTATTGGTTCTTGAGTTGAGCCAGGTAGTCATAAAAGAAACAATTTTGGGTCATGGATGCAGTGCAATGAGCCACTAAGTGATATGGTATTAATCTATTCATAGGTTCAATCTTGTTGGACAATCTACTGCTAAACAGACCATGTGAGGAAGGATGTTCGCATAAATCAGTAGCTTTGACTGATACAGAAAAGAGATGTTTGTGACAGTGAGTCTACCAGCAAGGTGGCAGTTGAGACCTTGGAGTGCAGCTTCATAGCTCCTTGAAAGTAGAATCACAGGTATATAGGATAGAAAAGAAGGCGTTTGGTATGCTTTCTTTTATTGGTTAGCGTACTGAGTACAGGAATTGGGAGGTCATGGTGCATCTGAACAGGATATTGGTTAGGCCACTTTTGGAATATTATGTGCAATTCTGGTCTCCTTCCTACCGGATGTTGTGAAACTTGAAAGGGTTCAGAAAAGATTTACAAGGATGTTGCCAGGGTTGGAGGATTTGAGCTATAGGGAGAGGCTGAACAGGCTGGGACTGTTTTCCCTGAAACATTGGAGGCTCAGAGGTAACCTTATAAAAGCTTATAAAATCATGAGAGGCGAAGATTGGACGAATAGTCATTGTCCTTTCCCCAGGATAGGGTAGTCCAGAACTCAAAGGCATAGGTTTGAGGTGAGAGAGAGAGAAGATTTAAAAGTGGCCGAAGGGGCAACTTTTTCACAGAGGGTGGCGTATGTATGGAATAAGCTGCCAGAGGAGATGGTGGAGGTTGGTACAATTACAACATTTAAAACGCACCTGGATGGGCATATAAATAAAAAGGGTTTAGAGGGACATGGACCAAATACTGGCAAATGGGACTAGATTAAGTTTGGATATCTGATCAGCATGGGCAAGTTAGTCAGTGGGTCTGTTTCTGTACTGTACAGTTCCAAGATTCTCTGACTCTACCAAAGGCACCATAGTTGTTTCAGCAATTTAATATAACCAAATAATGAGAGATTCTCTGTTGTCATAGCTCAAACTGTGAAATGCATTTTCCCATATCCATAGTAATTTTTTTTTTAGATTTCTATGCCTCATTACTGGTGTCTAATTTGAGTGAATGACAGGAAGAAAGAATAATCAAAATTTTGATGTACAAGGGCAGAAGGAATTAGGGAAGGGTTGTTCACCCATTCAGCACAGAGAGGCAATGGCATAGTAATCATATCTTTGGACTAACAATCCAGACTCTCAGTCCAATCTTCTGAGGATATGTGTTTGAATCCCACAATGGTGAATGCTGAAATTTAAAATCAATAGAAGTTGTCTGGAATACAAACGTGGCTTAATTGCCTTGAAATTCATTAAAGAGAAGCTATATAGAGAAACATGACTGCATTGTTAGCAGCATGTGGTAGACAGTGTCAATTGTTGTAAAAACTCATCTAGTTAACTAATGCACCACAGGTAAAGAAATCTGCTGTCCTTACCTGGTCTGGCTATCCTCCACCAAGAGAATTATGGGTACTCAGTTGTTGAGTTTACTGAAGGTGGAGACTGATGGAATATTTGATTCTGAGGGAATGAAAGGATATAGATGTAATGCAGGAGATGGAGTGAAATCTAAAGAAAGGTCAAGTGACCACATGTCTTTCTACTTCATTTTTCTTTTGTTCTTAGGATTGAAAACCTTGATGGTGAGCCTCCTCCTCAGGAAAATGAGATGAAGAAGGATAATCCTTTTTTAAGTCTTACATTATTTATTGAATTAAATATTGCAAACATGCAACTCCTACTTCAATGACTTTCAATAGTTATTTCTTTATAAGTGCTCAAATGCAACTAAAGTTAATGCCTATCACCAGCTACAATGAAACCCAATTAATATACAAATAACACTTGACTCTTGTACCTAACAGGGACTGCCTGTGTGATCGAACATAACCCTCACCAAGCACTGCCATTTTTATTGTCCCTGAAGATTCATGCTATCTCCCACTTGCTTGTTCTCATTTCTGACTCTCTACAGCTTTGGGACTGTGGAGCCAAATGTGATGCTGTTTGAAATGAATCGTTTCTTGTTTTGATTCAGTCAAATGTTGAATTTCTAATGATGCAGTCATGATTCTCTCTGTCAGTTCATGGATAAAGAGACAGAAACACCAAACAAAAATGCCAGCAACCTCTCTGTGCTGTGAAAGGGTGTCAATGAATTACAAGGCACTATAGTGTGTTGTAAATCAAGTTTCTTCATTGAACACCTCCAGCACATTGCCTTAATGTCTGCTAATTAATCTTGTCTTGTCTAAATTATTTCCAGCAATATGTCTTTATGTTTTGCCGATTCCAGAAATGAAATTGTTTCTGGCATTTGTTAATCAAAGTGTTTTGTCTGTGTGGACAAATAAAGTGACACCCAGCTTAAAAGAGAATCTATCAATTGGGAAGCCATGTGCAAAGACCATCTCTGTGTTCTCAAGGAGATTAATTTATACGGTTGCTCATCAAGTTTACAGGAGAAAGACAGAACCATTTTGATCACTGGAGGGAGTAAGAAAGGTATAAATGTGTTGGTGAAAAATGGAATAATTCAGTATACTATGGTGAAAAAAAACATGAGCTGGTAGGCCAGGGAGACAATAGTGAATTGTAATATTCAGAGCCTCAAAGTAATGATCTGGGAGCAAGAACTTGTATTCTACCATGGCAGAGGGCGAACTTCGAATTTACAAAACAAATGTGCAATTACAGTGCTATCCTAATGGCAGCCATGTAGCATTTTGTTTTAAAGATACTTTGATTCACTAATGTGAAAGGAAACCTGTCACCTTTTTACCTGGACTGGCTTACATGTGACTCCAGACCCACAGCAACATGACTGACTCTAAATTGCCCTTTGGGCAATAAATGCCAATACAGCCAGCTAGGCTCATATCCCCTGAATGAATGAATGAGTAAAACATCCAGTATAAATTGAGTTTAATGAGAGAACTGGCACATCAAGTCCATGAATATTGCAGACAAGAGAGACACAGGTGAATCTTTCTGCTTGCACACATCATGTGCACGATTGCCAAAGTTAAAACAATTTCAACAATTTATATGATAAGTGAAAAGGATGTTGTTTGGTTGATAAGTCTAATATGACACTAGGAGAAAGTGAGGACTGCAGATGCTGGAGAGTTAGAGTTGAACAGTGTGGTGCTCGAAAAGCACAGTTGGTCAGACGTTTCAAGCATAAGCCCTTCAACAGGAATGAAGCGTGTCGCCCAAGGGGGCTGAGAGATAAATGAAGAGGGGGGTACAGGAACACCGGGGGGGGAAGGTAGCTGAGAATGCAGTAGGTAGATGAAGTTGGGGGTGAAGATGATAGGTCGGAGCGGAAGGCGGAAAGGAAGATAACTGGGTAGGACAGGTCATGAGGGTGGTGCCGAGTTGCAAGGTTGGATCTGGGATAATGTGAAGGAAGGGGAAATGAGGAAACTGGTGAAATCCACCTTGATCCAGTATGGTTGGAAGGTCCCAAGGTGGAAGATGAGTGTTTCTTCCTTCAGGCGTAGGCTGGTTAGAATTTGGAGGTTGAGGATGCCCAGGACTTGCATGTCCTTCGCGGAATGGGAGGGGGGAGTTAAAGTTTTCGGCCACAAGGTGGCGTGGTTGGTTAGTGCCTGTGTCCCAGAGATATTCTCTGAAATGTTCCGCAAGTTGGCGTCCTGTCTCCCCAATGTCTAATACAACACTTAACCACGGAGAAAATCACGGGTACAAGGTTTGGAGGATTTGAGCTATAGGGAGAGGCTGAACAGGCTGGGGCTGTTTTCCCTGGAGCATTGGGGGCTGAGGAGTGACCTTATAGAAGTTTACAAAATTGTGGGGCATGGATAAGGTAAATAGGCAAAGTCTTTTCCCTGGGATGGGGGAGTCCAGAGTTAGAGGGCACAGGTTTAGGGTGAGAGGGAAAAGATATAAAAGAGCCTTTGGGGCAACTTTTTCACTCAGAGGATGGCATGTGTATGGAATGAGCTGCCAGAGGATGTGGTGGAGGCTGGTACAATTGTAACATTTGGATGGGTATATGAATAGGAAGGGTTTGGAGGGATATGGGCTAGGTGCTGGTAGGCAGGACTAGATTGGGTTGGGATATCTGGTCAGCATGGATGAGTTGGACTGAAGATTCTGTTTCTGTGCTGTACATCTCTATGACTCTACTTTCAGAGAACAGGACCTGCACCTGAATGCATGATTCCAGTAAACTCAAACCACCCACACTCAACTGATTGTCTTAAGTAGCCTACTCAGGATAGATCAGCAGGTGCTGCCCAATCATGGACACTCATCTCACAGTAAACATTTTGTTCTGGGTTTTAGCAAGTGCGGCTGATGGACTACAGTCTGTATTTTGCACATTATGAGTAATTGAAGGAACACACTGTTTGATTCAGTTTGTCTCTGGGACGTAAACCTTGCATATCTGATATCTCACTGGCACTGAAAGTCAGATATAATTTTACTCATTTTAAATGATAGACACAACTTCTTCCTGGCTTGATGACAGCAACCTGTCAGTGAAAATTACCTCTCACATTAACATGTGTGTTCACGCAGGTGAAATATCTCATCATTTTTTCAACTTTTGAGATACTTAGCTCTTCTGGAGTAGTTTTAGATTAGATTCCCTCCCGTATGAAAACAGGTCCTTCGGCCCAACAAGTCCTAACCGATCCTCTAAAGAGTAACCACCCAGACTCCAATATTTACTCCTGACTAATGCACCTAACACTATGGACAATTTAACATGGCCAATTCACCTGACCGATACATCTTTGTACTGTGGGAGGAAAACCACGCAGACACTGGGAGAATGTGCAAACCCCAAACAGGCAGTCACCCGAGGTGGGAATCGAACCTGGGTCCCTGGTGAGGGACCAGCAGTGCTAATCACTGAGCCACCGTGCCGCCTGTTTGAGGCACAGCAGACAACATCTCTGATCCAAAAGCAGCAAACATTGGATCATTTACAAGTTTGCGTAATACACTGTGAATGATGATATGAGTGGATAGCTATTCTGGTGCAGGCTAGCATTGATGAGATCCAAACCAGAGTCAAGTTTTTTAGATGCACAACTGCCTCAGGCCTTATTTATGTGACTGCAGCTGTATTCCTGATGAAGGGCTTTTGCCTGAAACATCGATTTTACTGCTCCTCGAATGCTGCCTGAACTGCTGTGCTCTTCCAGCACCACTAATCCAGAATCTGGTTTCCAGCATCTGCAGTCATTTGTTTTTACCTTATTTAGAAACTGGCTAATAGATTCTTTGAGGACTGACTTCCCTGGTTATTTGCTCTCATTCCCTTCCTGGGCTGTTCCCTGAGGGCCTAGTTTCTCTCTGTGAAAAAGATAGTCTCTTTCCTTGTTTTCACTTCTAACACTAAGGCCTCCAGTGCTGCAACCAGAAGCTGGGAGCCTCTTCTTCCTTTCACCCGCCAACACTGCCTTTCTGTCACTGTTGTGGCTGTTGCCATTGCATTACTGTACCTCCCCTTTAAGGGGGGAAAGCTGCCTTTAGAAAGTGCAGATTGGGCTGTGTGTGATTCCAGCTAGAGCGAAGAAGAGGGGCAAAGAGGTTTAGTGATGGATGCCCAGAGTTTGGGGCTGAGACAGCTGAAGATTTCATGAATGGATGTTAAAATCAAGGATGCGCAAGGGACTAAAATTCTCGGAGTGAAGAGATCCAGGAGGATTTGAGGGAGGTAAAAAGTTGGGAGGGCTAAAAGGTTGGGTTACACTGAAGCCTTGTGCACAAAGCTGTGTAGAATCATGTAGCAACAAGCCATCAGAAGTCAGGATCCAAACAAGGCTCTAGCATACAGGACTACATACAAAATTGTGTGTGTGGTGCTGAAAAAACACAGCAGGTCAGGCAGCATCCGAGGAGCAGGAGAATCTATGTTATGGGCATAAGCCCTTCATCAAGAGGGCTTATGCCTGAAACGTGATTCTCCTGTTCCTCGGATGCTACCTGACCTGCTGTTCTTTTCCAGCACCACACTCTCTACTCTGATCTTCAGCATCTGCAGTTCTCACTTTCTCCCTAACAGACAAAATTGGGTTTGTTGAGTTTAGTTGAGGCGGGTAACCATACAATCTTTAAAAAGCACTTGCAAAAACACTTGAAATGTCCTAACAATCAAAGCTATGAGCCTAGTGCGAGAAAGTGGAACTAGTGTAGATTTAGTGTATCTTTGGTGGTGCAGTCTCGATGGACTAAAGGGCCACAACAACAGTTTGATTCTCTGACTGAGACACCAGACAGTGATTTCAGAAAAATATTTTGGCAATATTTATGTTCACATACATGCCAACCAATAACCAGTCAATGTTTGAGCAGTTTTGAATGTATTATAGCCTATGTGAGCAAACATACAGTCATAGAGTCGTACCGCACAGAAACAGACCCTTTGGCCCAACTTGTCTATGCCAAACAGGTTTCCTAAACTGAACTAGTTCCATTTGCCTGTGTTGGAACATAACCTTTCTTATTCATGTACCTGTCCAAATATCTTTTAAATGTTGTCACTGTACTTGCATCTGTCACTTCCTCTGGCAGTTCATTCCATATATGCACCAACCCCTGGAAAAAACTGATCCATCTGAAAGGAATTAAACTTGAACAAAGAGTGAAAACAGGGACTAAGTGAGTACAATGCTAATGAGACATGTCAGATGGACTGTTTGAATTTGTCATCATTTGAACTTTGGAGTTAACAAACCAGAAAACTATAGATTTAGCCCTCAACTACTGATTTGATATAATGCTCGAAGGTCAATAAATGTGGGCTCCCTCCACACACTTCCATTGAATGCTGCAAGACAGCTGAGGAAGCGAGGGAGAAGGATTACTGGTTTCGGTCTCCGCTTAGAGTTTGTCATCCAGAGGAGGAGGGAACTCCCTCCCTAATGGCATTGTGGGTGAACCTACAGCAAGTGGACTGTAGAGGTTTAAGAAGGCAGCTCTCCACCACCTTCTCAAGGGCAACTAGGGACGGGCAAAAAATCCTGGCTCAGCCAGCAATGCTAATGTCCCACGATGGAAAAAGAACAGTTACATCCTGGGCCCACAGAGCAGGAAAGATGCCAGCTTAGCCTTCTCCTGTGGAATTGCTCTACCTGTCCTATATCTTCACCGTGTTCCTCATTGACCAAGACAAGTTCCTGGCAAGATGTCACCTGAGCAAACGTTCCCTTTCGCCTGGTGAATCCTGGCGGGATACCATGGCACTTGTATTTTGTCACCTGAAGTTCTGAGGGAAAATTTACAGAACAAATGTTTCCCAGACATTGAAGTCTTGAATAACAGTCTGACAAAGTCTCCTGATGTATTTCAGTGATTCCCCCTTTCACAGCTCCAGCAGCAATCATCATGAAGTAATGAGCACAGCATTCAGTGATGAATAGCCCATTACAAGGGGGCTCCTTGGTGCAGTGATAATGCCCAAACCACCTGAGTCAGGAAGCCTGGGTTTAAATCCCATACTCAGCAGTCAATTAATATAACATAGGCGAAAGTGAGGATTGCAGATGCTGGAGATTAGAGTCTAAAGTGTGGTGCTGGAAAAGCACAGCCAGTCAGACAGCATCTGAGGAGCGGGAGAATTGACATTTCAGGCAAAAGCCCTTATTATAACATGTCTGGGAAGATTGATTGTATCTAGAAGTGCAAGCTATGAAAATAGCCTGTAGCATTATGAAATGGGTGCCCATGGCTAGTTTAATTTGCGCATAGTTGTTCAATAAACCTATAGATAAGCAATCCTGGTGTTGTCATCTTTTTGTTTATCAAGTGATATCACATCTGGATTAGGCTAAACTTTTATCTTAAGATATCCATCGTGGGCACACCTCAAGTACCTAAAATATTTGGCAAAAAATTGTCCCTGCTGTGGTTGACATGATGGGACTGAATTTGATTGGACATTGCAGAATCAGCTTGCTGGTCTAGTACAGGCATACCATATATTTTAGTTTTTAAGAATAAAAGATTGTTACTTCCCTGTGGGATGATAATTCTCACAAGTGAAGAATTAAACCAATCATCGACACATACAATTTATCACTTGACAGTTTCCAGCTGCACACAGCAGCCTTCAATTTAAAATAATGCCCACCTGAAACTTTAGAAATTGCAATCTCCCAGAGAATAAATAGAACATCATTTGATGACAGTGTAGCTGGTGTTCTTTCATTAATACTGACGACTATCATGGTTCTCTTACATCTTACTGCTGCTTAACTTGGTCACTTATAGCCAGGAACTAATGCCAGACGTTCCTGGATTGCTCCTTTGCCCATGAAAAATGTTCTTAAATGCTTAAAAGATTTTATCTTCTCTGCAGAGTGACACAGAGATGGTATGAAAAGAGCATCATTGTGTAAAACCATTATATAAAATTATATATCATTGTGTATATACCATTATATATCATTGTATATATGCCATTATGTAACATTCTGCAATATTTTGGAGGCAAGATGATGGAATTTCAACTAAAAGTACAGCGTTAGTTTCACCTTCTGAATAAAAGAAACAAATAAGTATGTAATTCTTGTGTTTCTTTTGCAATGTTCAAAATTGCTTCACAACTTAGTTCTTTTGAAATGAAGTTCTGTGTACTCTTGAAATGAAGCATTTGTTCTCCCTAGAACTCCAGTGCAGCAGAAAGTCTCCAAGATGCTTTAGGCATGTACCCAGTGCAAAAAAAAATCAGCCTTCTGCCACTCGTGTCCCATGGAAGCTCGGGCCTGTGCCCAGTCAAAATGGAAAGAGTTCATTCAGGAAGGCATTAAAATGCATGGAGAGATTTCACTGGGGACACGCAGGAACAAATTCAAGTTGGTGCAGCAAACACACTGACTTCTAAACAATCCATCTCCAAGTCCCTCAAGCACTTGCTGTCTCACATGTGGCAGAGTCTGTAGCTCATGCTTTCGACTGATCAGCCAGCTTTGAAACAATCAGAATGTGAGTCATCCTTGATCCCGAGAACTGCCTAAGATGGAGAAATGAGGGAGATTGCCATCAATTTGTACATAACACAATCCCACAGGCAGCAATGACAAGTATCCAGACAATTTCTTTTACCTACCAACTGAGGGATTAATATTACCTATGGTGCACCCACTTGCTCTTTGCTGAAGTAACTCTATGGCATGGTTTATGTGAATCTGAGAGAGCAAATGAGGACCCAGTATAGCATCTCATCTGAAAGTTGACATCTCCAACAATGCACTGAGCACTCAATCAACCTAAACATATGTGCTACTACACTGGAGTGTGAGCTGAACTTAAAACCTTTTAAATATCGCCTACTCAACCACAGTTGACAATGCACCCTTATAACATGAGCTGAAAATGTGTTGCTGGTTAAAGCACAGCAGGTCAGGCAGCATCCAAGGAACAGGAAATTTGACATTTCGGGCCTTCATCAGGAAGGGCTCTGGCCCGAAACGTTGAATTTCCTGTTCCTTGGATGCTGCCTAACCTGCTGTACTTTAACCAGCAACACATTTTCAGCTCTGATCTCCAGCATCTGCAGACCTCATTTTTTACTCCTTTATAACATGAGCCAAGTTTTCAGTCGGCTCGTATATAGAGGGTTCCGGAAGGTCAGTGTTCAAGTTTGTTCAATGCAGATAATGACAGAAACCTGATTATCAACAGCAAGGGGCAGCACGGTAATTTAGTGGTTAGCACTGCTACCTCATAGTGCTAGGGTCCCAAGTTCAATTCTAGCCTTGGCCGGCTGTCTGTGTGGAGTTTGCATGTTCTCCCAATGTCTGTGTGGGTTTCCTCCCACAGTCCAAAGATGTGCAGATCAGGTGAGTTGGCCATGCTAAATTGCCCATAGTGTCAGGTGCATTGGTCAAAGGGAAATGGGTCTGGGTGGGTTACTCTTCAGGGGGTCAGTGTGAACTTATTGGGCCAAAGGGCCCTGTTTCTACACTGTAGGGAATCTAATCTAAAGTATTTCATCAGCCTTAATTATATTAAATGGTGGGGTAGGTACAGTGGATTGAATGACCTACTCATGAGCCAATGCCCCAGTATTCACATTGAAATGAAAATACATTGGCAGTAATTTTAAATCCAAGCTCAAAGTGGAGAGAGTAGGCATTATCCACTTGAACTTGCATTGACCCAGGCTATATTTAAACGGTATACAGGAATAACAGTGTTGCTCACTGATTATGGGAATGCAGGAAGTCAGTAACACAAATACACTCTCTTTCCTATTTAATTTCAAAGGTGTAGAATCCCAGCCTCTCATTCAGCAAAGATCTTCTGATGTTTGCAAATGCACTAGTAAAGCATGTTAGCATCTAAAAGGATTGAAGGTGCAGCCAGTAGGGATGCAGCAAAACATATTGATAATATGTAAGAGACCAAGACTGGAGCAGTTTTGAGATCTTGCAGAATTGTAAGGAGGCAGGAGCAGTCAGAGAACATGGAGGCATTTGAAAATGGATGGAAAATTTGAAGTCACATTTCTGGGAGCCATAATGGATCAACAAGCAGATGAGTAGTGGGAGATAACAGATGAATGCCACTCCATGGGATTTAGCCATGGAATGGAGTGACTTGGTTTTATTTATTAATGATTCTCTGTGAATCAGGATTTACACACAGTTGCCTATTGGATCAATGATGTATATTTATGAGCTTCCCACCAGTACAGTTTTACTACTTGCTGTGCAAACACATGGCACACTCTGAATGGCAAAGACCAGTGCAGAGTTAGTTGCTTTCTGTAAGCATGGGATCTGCAATGTCAAAACTATCTCCAAAAGTCCGGAGTTAAAGGAAAGAATCTCTGACCTGAATGAGTGTTGAAAATGATAGAAATTGCCAAAATGAAATTAGAAAGTAAGTTTTGAAAAAGAAGCATTGAGTATGAGAAATAGTGTCATGCAAAATCAAGGAAAATCCAGATAGCTTTTATAAGTACACAAACAGCAAGAATTTGAGACCAACAGTAATTTTCTTGCTCTCTGCGTATTCTTCAAACACATCTGGATTTTCCTTGATTTTCCTATTGACCAGAAACTGAATTGGACCATATAAAAACTTCAGATCCAAGATCTGGTAAGAATGACTGACTGAAAAATCTGTGAAAAATAATTAACATCCTACCTCACTAAATCCATCCACCTTCTGCAGTGTACATCAGTGGTTTGGAAGATTTTCCACTTCCCTGGATGAGTGCAGCTCCATCAACTCACTCAAGAATTCTGACACTTGCAGAAGTTGTGAATAGACACTATGCAATCATCAGCAAACATCCCCATTTCAGACCTTGTGATGGGATGTTCACTGATGAAGGAGCTAAAGATGAATGGTGCTAAAACATTACGCTGAGTAACGCCTGCAGCAATGTCCTGGGATTGTGATGAATGGTCACGAATAACTACCATCATCCTCCTCTGTGCCAGGTATGGACTCTGGCAGAGAGTTTTGTCCCCTGATTTCCAGTAACTCTGGTTTTGCTTGGTCTCCATTGAAACTCTAGAAATCAACTCTTTTTTTTGTCCATGCTCCAATTGACAGTGTAACAAAGGCAGGAACTGTATAGCTCGGTGAGTCAGTGAGTAGCTTATTAGTGATTAAATTCCACTTGATTGCACTGTTAACAACACCTTCTATAGCTGTACTGATGATTGAGAATAAACTAATGGAGCAGTATTTTCCTGGCTTATAGTTTTGAGTCTTTTTGTTACAAAACATCTCTGGTCAATTTCTTACCATATCAGGTAAATGCCACTAACAATGTCAGTGTCTGAGGAGTTT
The DNA here is from genome assembly GCF_020745735.1 of Hemiscyllium ocellatum. Classification (NCBI taxonomy): domain Eukaryota; kingdom Metazoa; phylum Chordata; class Chondrichthyes; order Orectolobiformes; family Hemiscylliidae; genus Hemiscyllium; species Hemiscyllium ocellatum. Next base: position 10,221,482 of record NC_083417.1, on the reverse strand, counting down.
CAAACAGTGCTGAATATTGTTCAGTTATGAACAAACATCCCTACTTTTGATGTTATGCTTGAAGGTAAGTCAATGTTAAAGCTGCTGAAGACAATGTGGCCTCAGGCACTGAGACACTGCCTGCCCTCACAGGTGAACGCGAGGGATCTCATGCTGCTATTTATGTTGAAGAACAGAAGTTCTCCCTGGTTTTCTGGTCAATGTTTATCCCGACATCAATAGCACTGAAGCAGCTTAATGTCTTTATCATATTGCTTGTTTGTGGAAGCTTACAATTCAGTGGATGATTACGTTGTGATGTCACACAGAAGCTCTTGCCTGATATTCTATGGACAGAGACTCTGATCCCACTACCACAGCTGGAAGCAATAAAACTCAATTATTTGTTTTAGAAAGAGCTGGAATTGAGAGCTTGGCCCAGTAATGGTGTTAAAATTCATTCAGTTCATTAATGCTCTTCAGGGTACAGAATCTGTCATCGTCGCTTGGTCTGGTCCACAAGTGTTCCCAGATCAAAGTAACTTGATTGACTCTCTAACCCTGAAAAGGCATTCAGGTACAGAACAATTAGGGATGGGGACCAAATACTGGCCTTACTAGTGAGACCCACATTCCAGGGTGGTAAAGGTGACATCTGCAACCATAATTCAAAGTCTTTTCCTGACTGGAAAACATTTTAAATGATCATCAGATCATGGAAAGGCTCAATGGAAATATCAGACCTTTCTTTTCACTTAATGAGTATTAGTTTTCTTCTGTGCTATTTTCCAAAATACTAAGATACTAATGTAAAACTGGTTTCATTGTTCCCATATTTTCTTTTATGTTTTGCATTTCTTGATGTTAGTCCATGGGGAAGTAATAATGGACAATCTGGTCAACAAAAATTCAATGAAGAAACCTTCAGTGCTGTAACCATTCTCTGATTCTACAAGAGGGAAAGAACATGCACTCAATAGAAAATATCTGATGGCAATCTGAGAGCATCGCCGTATGTGGCAACACCTCTGATGGTTAGGTTTCATTCTGAATAACCTTTAATGTGAGTGTTTACTTTTCTGTTACACATGCTCTGTTTCAGCTGGCAAAAGAGGTGGTTGTAAGGGAACGCTATGAATGTAAGCACATTTCTTGTTTACTTATCCAGTGAACTCTACACAAGTCCTTCCTCCTCAACTGGTCTCTGGAGAGGCAAAGGAATTCCCTTTGTTGAAAACTGGCTGTGAAATTTTCCCCAGCATCTGCAGATACCAATGGAAGCTACTGTTGCCAGATGCTGTCAAATAAATCAGAATAGGTTCGCCCACTTCATAAACTCATACAGCATAGACTGGGAGGGGGGGAGGGGGGCTTCAGCCAATCGGGTCTGTACCATCTCATTTCTGACGAACCACATTTTAGATTTTCACAATGACTTAATACAATGACTGAATATTTAATGAAGTTGTTCCCAGCCCGATCAACCTGGCTGAATGAATGGGAAATAGGGCTAAGATGCCATTGTCATGTTATTAAATATTGGTCAACAATCAATCTCTCATTAATGCCTTGAGTTACCCTATTTAAAACAGTAAAACACATTGTAAGTTATCAAGTTGACGTTATCACAAGCCAACTGATTTCTATGCATGCAGACTTGCAGCAGGCGAAGCGACAACAATGTATACAGACAGTACATGGCATCATTAAAAAGGTGAATTTTCTTAGAGGCAAGGTACACAGAACAGTCAATACAACACCATCACGCCAATCTCCAAAATTTCAGATGGCAAATGGTTAGAGATTTCAACAGCTCTGTCACTATTTTGTAATTACAAATTAATCAGTGATTAATCTTGTTAATAAGCCCACTTTCTGCGATGTTTTGTTGCCTGCTGCATTTCTGAACGGAGGATGTGAATATTTTAAACAAGATATGATGAGACAGCATGGGACAGAAGGAAATGCATTCTTCCCGGATCATGCTGTATAAGACTCCACTAGAGAATGTTGCTCTCAGTCAGTAGTATAAATTCATGTATGATTTGATTCTTCAATAAAATATAAAGATTGACTGAGTATAGGAGGTATTTAAACTTAGAGCAGTGACCACCTTCCTATTTGTAGCACTGGTCATTTACCATGTGATGTTCTAGCTTTTGGTGCTAACTTTGCACAGAGCCCCTACACCCACACCCCTTATTCTTCAAATTGACTTCTTTCTTCCAGACAGTTATGGAATCGGTCAGCCAACCCTTGAATGAACATATCAAGATGGTGAGGAGGTAATTAGTGAGCTGACCACCCATTTTCTGTTTTGTCTGCCTTGTCCTGTCAATAAACATAAAATGCAAATAATTTGTGGTTTGGGAGTGGCAGGGATCCTACCAACCCTTGAGGGTCATCAATGAAAAAAGAACAGATCAGGACAAGATGTACAGTCCAAAGATGTGCAGGTCAGGTGAATTGGCCATTCTAACTTGCCCGTAGTGTTAGGTGCATTAGTTAGAGGGAAATGGGTCTAGGTGGGTTACTCTTCGGAGGGTCAGTGTGGACTTGTTTGGCCGAAGGGCCTGTTTCCACACCGTAAGGAATCTAATCAAGAACAGGCCCTTCGGCCAACCAAGCCTACACTGTCACATGACACCTTTCTAAAGTAAAAGCTTTTGGCTCTGTTGTCAGTAACCCTCTATTCCCTCCATATTCACATATCAATCGAGATGTTTCTTAAACTTTGTTATTGGATCTGCCTTCACCACCTCTGGCAGCACATTCCAGGCACTTACCACCCTTGGCAGAAAAAAACTTGCCTCTCACATCTCCTTTCAACTTACCACCTTTTACTTTAAACCTATCTCCCTGAGCAGTGGATATTTCTACCCTAGGAAAAAGACTTTGACTGTCCATTCCATGCATGCCTCTCATAATTTTGTAAACTTCCATTAAGTCATCCCTCAGCCTCCTATGTTCGAGCGAAAACAAATCAAGTTTGTCCAATCTCTCCTCATAGCTAACACCCTCCGAACCAGGCAACAGCCTGGTAAAACCTTTGTGTATTATCTCCAAGATCTGCATCTCCTTCTGGGAGTGTAGTAACCAGAACAGTGTGCAGTTTTCCAAATGTGGCTGATCTAATGTTGATCAATTCTCGAAATATTAAGGTTTATCCCAAAGTCATTGCCATGGAAACATGATAAGCAAGAAATCATAAACTCATTTTTAAAAAGTCAATATGTTTCATTCTTACCTGTTTTTAAATATTTTGTTTTGATACTAATAATATCATAGAGATGAGGGAAAATTACTAATTTAATTGTTAAAGTAAAGTCGTCACAGACTTAGAAAACCATACAGCTACTCTTCCATTTGAGAGAGAACACAGAATCCCTACTGTGTGGAAGCAGGCCATTCGGCCCATCACTCTCCCCCTGAAGAGCATCCTTCCCAGACCCGCCTACCCTGCATTTTCACATTGCCAATCAACTTAAACAGCACATCTTTGGACTGTGGGAGAAAACACACACAGAATCTACAAACTCCATCAAGACAGTTGCCCAAGACTGGAATTGAACCCAAGCCCCTGGTGATTTGAGGCAGTTGTGCTCACCACTGACCCACAGTTACCTAGATGGCATGTGTTCAATATGGGGTTTACCGTACCTCAGGTAAGGGGAGAGGTTGACAGGGAGAAAACATTATGGTAACTGTAGCTGGTATCGGGAAATTAGCTCATACTGTTGGCATTGCACGCCAGCCACCCAGCTAACTAAACTAATGAGCTCTATCTAATTGTGCACGAAAGACTGTTAGACTGCTGTTTGGACATTCAGGCAGTGAACCATGGAGCAGTTGGAGATGAGAGGTCACATGATGAAATGTGTCCAATCAACGCTCACAATCTAAGCTATTCTGATTCACCTTCTGCTCGCTATAATGTCTGACATTTGCAGAAGTTTCCACCTGGGCTGGAGAGCAAGTGTGGCACTGTGAATTTAGTGATGAATAATCTCATAAATGCTGAGTCCAGGGACACCAGTACTCCTCATGGTATGTTCCACCTGATATTAATTAAGGGTCTGTTTTATGAACAGGAATATTCCATTCAGCCCATCAAGCCTGCTTTGCTATTCAACTGGATCAGGGGTGATCTTCTACCTCAGTGTCATATCCCTCAACTGCTTTAGTGTCTAATGTTTGATCAATCTCTGTCTTGAAGGTACTTTATGGCTAATCCTCCACAGCCTTCTCGTTATCAGATGTATTTTTCTTGTCTCTTATCTTGTGATAATCTATCTTGGTTCTAGACCTTGCCCAGTTAGGGGAATTATCCTATCCATCTTGTGCACTGTTAGGAATCTGCATGTTACAAACTCATGGCCGAAGAGCTTACGTTGCAAACTGCATGTCAGCAATATCACCTGAGAGTATTGTGCAGCAGTAAGTCACAACAACTTGTAAATTCTTAATTCTTTCCTACTTTACCTATTTACTGGAGGTATATGTGGATGGGGCAATTGAAATATTCTATAATACTTTAATCAATGCACCCTTATAAAGTGAGAATTAAGATTGGTGGCAGCTGTTTACAACAGTCAGTCAACCAGTTTGACCAGGGTTAGTCACTCAAACCTCTGACCCTGAAGGGTAGCAATTGTTGGGTGTCTCAGATGTGATCAAAACATTCCATGTTAATGAAGCTAGTTTAGCTGAGCACAATCAATTTTAATTTTGTCTTGTATCATTCTGAGTGCTTTGAAGCCAGATCTTTATACAGCAGCGACAGTATTCACATAAATTATGTATTTCATGCAAATTTCATAAAATTCACTGGATGATTCTACTGTGTCTAAAGCCTTGCTGAGGAGCTGTGCACAGTAGCATTCCATCATTTATATTGCTGCATGTTGTGTAACCCTGACTGTCAATCGGCATGAATAAAGAATTGCTGGAGAATGGGCAGCTAAGTCTCCAACCTATGGCATTCCAGAATTAGTGTAAAAAATGCACGGCATCAATGCAAACAGCCTTTATTTCATCCTGAGGTATTGCTGCCAAGACAAGCAAGGAAAGTCACTGAGAAAGAAAGGGAACTCGTTTCCCTTGTTGGCCTTGTGTCTCTTTCTCTGTTTGTTTTTGCCTTTCGAAAGTATGTGAAAAAGGTTTTTGATGAATTGTCTGTTTTAACTGGATTAGGTGTTCGTGTGCTCTTTATAAATACAAGAAAGAGCAGCGGGAGTCAGAGACCGAGCCTGGTCTGCCATTTATAGTCATAGAATCATTGAGGTGGACAGCAGAGAAACAGGCCCTTTGGTCCAACTCATCCACACTGACCAGATATTCTAAATAAATCTAGGCACATTTGCCAAAATTTGGCCTATACCTCTCTTAAACACTTCCTATTCATTTACCCATTTAGATGCTGTTATTGTACCAGCCTCCACCACTTCCTCTGGCAGCTGATTCCATACACGCACCACCCTTCTACAGGAAAATGTTGCCCTTCAGGTCCTGTTTAAACATTTCCCCTTTTACCTTAAACCTCAAATCTCTAATTTTGGAATTCACTATCTGGGGAAAAGACCTTGATCATTCACCCAAACCATGTCTCTCACAATTTTATAAACTTCAATAAGGTCACCCCTCAGCCTCCAACACTCCAAGTAAAATAGCCCCAGCTTATTCAGCCTCTCCCTACAGCCCAAGCCCTGTAACCCTAGCAATACCCTTGGAATTTACCTTTTGAATCCCATTCAAGTTTCACAAAATCTTTCTTAGAGCAGAGAGACCAGAATTGAATGCAGTTTTTCAAAAATGGCCTAACCAATACACTGTACAGCCATAACTTGACCTCCCAACTCCTATTCAATGCACTGACCAATTTAACACAATCATAGCTGATCTCGTCTCAGTCTCAACTCCAACTTCTTACTCCCCACAACTTTTCCACCCTTTACTAATTACAAATCTGTCAATCTCCTACTTTAGTTTAATCAGGAGCTTCCACACATTATGGTAGTGAGTTTCACAGATCCATCACCATTTGAGAGAAGTCATTCCTCCTCATCTCTGTTTTAAATCTGGAGAAAGTGAGCACTGCATGTGCTGGAGATCAGAGTTGAAGAGTAGGATGCTGGAAAAGCACAGCTAGTCAGGCAGCATCTGAGGAGCAGAAGAATCGACGTTTCGAGCATAAGCTCTTCTGTTTAAAATCTGCCAGCCCTCAGCATAAGTGTATGATTTTCACACAGGGGTTCATTTACAAACAGAAACAGAAAAATATTTTATTGAGTCTTTTCAATGTTTGGTCTTTCAGTTACTCTTGTAAAAATTAAGTAATGTTCTCTGCTCAGTTACTCTTTTATTCCAGAATATGTAACTGCTTCTGCAGCAGAGTATGATGTACGGTTTCTTGTGATAAATATCATGCGCTTGCTCAAAAATGGATCAGATCTTCGTAATCGGACTCTTTTATTGAACTATATGTGATATGCTTAAAACTTTTTTGATTTGATTTCTTATTGTCACATGTACCTAAGTAAGGAGAAAATGTTTGCACAATTTCTCACTCCACCCCAGTATGTGTCAGAGCTTCAAAACGAGAACTGGCTCAATCCTTCCATCCTGACATTTTGCACATGACCCACCTGCTTTGCCCCATCACTAGCACACCTCATCTACCCAATTCCTCACCAAAACTCCATGCTTCCTTATCCCTCCCTCTTTCTTTAGACATGGTGCATAGGCATCAAAGATTTTCAACAATCCAGTTTTGGTAACCATTACCTTTTTATCTACCTAACCTCTGAAATTCCTTTATTAAAACATAAAAGATCTTGGTATAAGATTGGCTGGCTGGCAGAAAAGATAACATACAGCAATGTATTTTTATGTAATTGGTGGGATATGATGAGTGGAGTCCCTGAGCAGTCCATGCCAGACTCTTGAAATTTTGACAATGTATAATCATTGACCTAGAAGTGGAGAGTGAAGACATGATCACTAAATTTGTATGCGTCATGATAGATAATGTTGTGAAGAAGACAAGTAGCAAGCAGCTAGGTTGAGCTTGCAGGCAAAAAATGGGTAAATGGAATATGATGTGGGAAATGTGAAGATCTTGATCTTGGCAGAAAGAATGCAAAAACAGAGGAATGGAGAATGACTGTAAAATTCCAAGGAGCAGGGGATTACAGATGTTTTAGGACGTGAGTCCCAAAAGGTTTATAACGAGATACAGCATCACAAAGGTGCTCGCCTTTTATTATGAGTGGAATTGAACATAAAAGTAAGGATAATTTGTCGTAATAAGGTAAAGTCACCACAGTGCCACTCTCTCATACAGTAAGACAACTAGTGATGAATTTACCCTGAGGATCTCCATATCCCAAGTGGCAAGCAAAGTGGAAAAGGCAGAACCTTCATGTTGTGTTATTGGTGTCACACTATGTTACAGACCAGCCACCTGGTCAACTAGTCTAATCAGCACCCACATTATGTTGCAAAGGTCACGGTTAGACTGTGTCTTGAATATTTTATGTAGTTCTGGTCTCCTCATTGAAAGAAGGATGTATAAACACTGGAGGTGGTCGCGAGGAGGTTTACCGGATTGATACCTGGAATGAGCAGATATTTTTATGAGGATAGGTTGGAGAGGCTGAGCTTGTTTCCATTGGAGTTTGTGAGGGGTGATTGTCTTGAAGTGTATAAAATCCTGAAAGGTCTTCCAAAGGTCAGTAGACAGACGACACCAGGTTATAGTCCAATAGGTTTATTTGAAATCACAAGATTTTGGAGGGTTACCCATTCGTCAGGTGAAATCATCTGATGAAGGGGCAAGGCTATGAAAGCTGGTGACTTCAAATCAATCTGTTGGACCATAACCTGGTGTCCTCTGATTTCTGAGCTTGTCCAATGCCAACTCCCCCACACCAAGGCTTTCCCAAAGTAGATGTGGAAAGGAAGTTTCCTCTTATGACACACTCCAGAAAAATGGATACTCTTTTAATTGTGGGTGATGTGACTACTGATTGTTTGGTTGGTCTCCCAACTGTGCCTGTGTAGTCACCTTTGCAATCGTTTTTACATATTTTTGCCGGCTGCAACATTTATAACACAACAGGGCAGTTTAGAAAACATCTAAACCAGTGTAAAGGGATAAAATCAGTGAGAGTAAAGTGTAGTAAATGCGGCTGGGAGGGTAGTTACCACTCAGTCCCATGTCATTATCCTAAATGCAATAATAATGAAGGAAATAACGAATTAGAAAGATTGTTCCAATTCAAAATTTGCCCACTGAAGTTTACAACAGCCATAGGTTTGGGGCAGCACGAGAGGCATGTGCACCCAAATTTAAGAAATATGAACAGAAATAAAGATAAAAAAGAACTTGGAAAAGGCAGAAAGAGGTAGAAGAGGAGTCTGGTCCAACTCCAAAATTGATACATTATAATTATTAGAATGGGAATTTATAGGCTGTAAAAATATCAATAAACTTATTGCAGAGAAATTAAAAACTAAAACACCAAAGCAAATTTCTGATAAAAGAAGATTATTAACAAGACAAAATAGGATTAGTGATAAAGAAGTGGGCATTAATCAGGAAAGAGTCCCCATTAATCTCCTCATTTCTGATATCATTAGTGATATTGATATAGATACTCCAACGCAAGGTAAAGAAATAGAAGGAAATAAGAAATAGAAGAAAATGTTAATGTGAATGGGAGTATAGAATTAACTAACAGGTCACCAATACAACTATTAGAATTGATGGAGGATAAAATAAGTAAAAGTAACGTATAATAATAAATGATTATGATAGCATTATGAATAAGGTACTTGGTAAGTTAGGAAGTAATAATAGTATTAAATTGGAAAAGGGGAAACGTAAAATGAATCCAAATATTAAGCTTAAGGATATCAGGCAAAGATAAAAACTGATACCAAATAACGCAAAAAAAGGTACAATTGAAAAAGGGAGAATTTAAGGAGATACAGATTTTACATAAACACAAAAGGCAGTATCTAGCAAGATCTATGATGGGAGCTCCATCCAAGTGTCTGTGTCCACTTAGTAAAGAGGAGCTGGAAGAATATTTTTGCAACAGGTTGTCAACTCCCAATGATAAAAGCAATTTAAGAGGCTTTGCCAAATATAAAGGTGAAATTGAGGGGTCTCTGGGTGACTTGCTGACAGGCCCCATCACGGTGGAAGATGTCAATCAGGCCTTAAAGGCGATGGATGTTAAAACCGTGGTGGGGCCGGATCCAATGGCACTCAGAGACATAATTAGAATATTTAACAAAGATAACAGGGTAATCCCTAGAATATATACTATTTGGCTTAAAACAGGTAAAATCCCAGATTCATTAAAGATAGGTAAGACAGTATTAATTCCTAAAGTTAACGATGAGGTCGGCTTCAAAGATATCAATAATTGGAGACCCATCACAATAGGCCTAATTTTACTGAGACTCTTTACAAAAATTATTGCAAATGGGCTAAGTAAGGTAATTAATCTAAATAAATGGCAAAAAGGTTTTCTTGCCGGAGTCGCTAGTTGCAAGGAGAATATTAAAATCCTCGAACATCATTAATGGAGCCAAGAAAAAGAAAAATGATTTAACAGTGGTCTTCGTCGACCTGGCAAAAGCCTTCGATACAGTGGGGCACAAACTAATAATTAATGCCCTTAAAAGAATTCAACTTCCCCCAGTTTTTACTAAATTAATTATAAGTTTATATAATAATAATTTTATAAAGATTGAAGGTTTTAGTTGTAAAACGAATTTGATTAAGATTTTAAAAGGGGTTAAACAGGGTGACTCTTTGTCACCAATACTTTTTAATATAGTAATGGACCACCTCATAAATACAATTGAAGGGAATATTTTTAGTCCCGGATAGTGACAGTCACCATTGTGCAACCCTTGCCTTTGCTAACGGCATAGCATTGGTCAGCCAATCCTATAAACGGATGGCGTACAATTTAAAACTCATAGAAAGATTTTGTAACAATACTGGTATGGAAGTTGATGCGAGGAAAACAAAAGGATTTTATTTTGCCTATAAAAATAAAACATTTATTTACAATAATAGGGTCAATTGGAAATTTAATGAGGGAGAGATACAGTTCATAGATCCAGGTAACACCGATAAATATCCAGGTGCTAAGATCGATCCATGAATTGGGGTGAGCCAATTACAGCGGGCGGATCAGCTAGGAAACCTGTACAAAAATTGGAGCTTTTAAAAATATATTTTATCCCTAGGCTTTATTATTATTTAATTTTATCAGAGGCATCCCAAAATTACCTAAACAGACTTGATAATATAACTAAAAATGTGGTCAAAGAAATGTTGCATTTCCTGCAATCTATCGCAGATGGGTTTTTATACACTAGGACTCGCTGTGATGGCTTTGCGCTGAATACATTATCAACATTTATTCCAACACGAGCATCCAAGCTACAAATCTTCTCACAAACTTTGAACATTTATTCCAATTGCCATTTTAAGAAAATATGAAAAGTTACAGATCCTCGGATGAAATTTTACATGCCTCATTTTCAACCGAGGGTACTAGTATAACAAGTAAAATGTTACAATTTAGTAAATTGAATGTATTAAGAGAAATTTGGAATCCAAATATAAATGAATAATATCGAGGAGGAAAATAATGGAGTAGAAGAGTTTAGTAATAAAAATTATACCAATTGGAGGAATGTGGAGCTACAGAAATGGATGGCCTTGCCCTGTCAAGGGGCAGGCATCCATTATTTTAAGAATGACAGTATCTCCAACAATTGGTTAATGAAGATTCAGCACATGAAGACGTCTAAAGTAATAAATTTGATCTTACTACGAACATATGGAAGGCCATTTAATATCAAAAATTGTCGGCGATGCAATGAGACTTCAGAGACGATCGCACATATTTCAGGCTGGTGTCCCTACGTAAAGAATATGAGAATAAAGAGACACAGTAGAGTAGCAGAAGAACTAACAAAGTTTATAAAGATAAAAGGATAGACTACCTATGTGGAACCATGAATGAAAGATAAACGGGGAAATTATGAATCCCAGATTTAATCTTTAAAAAGGAAAATTGTGTATTAGTGGTAGATGTGACAATCAGAATGGATACTCAATCTGATTCACTTGATCAGGCTTGGGATGGAAAGAAGAACAAATGTAAACATCTGGAGAATGAAATGATGGCTCTCACGAAAGGAACAGCAGTATCCTTTTATGGATTCATGATGGGAACCTGAGGAAAATGGTTTGAGAACAATAATGATTTAATGAAAGGCCTCTGGATCGATAAATGTAAGACTTTCGCCCAAAACATCACGAATCTGGTTATGTCTTTGACTCTTGAGCTTTTTAGGATTTTTATGGACTCTTAAGAACTCTCATGAATCTCTATTTGACATAATTTAATAACTTTTTAGAATTTTTCATTGTTTAATTTTAGACAAATTTTAGTTAGGATTATACGTTAAATTTTAGTATTTTAACATCTTAATGATTTTAATTCACTAATTAAGGGTGGTGGGTAAGATGGGTGTATTAAAATTAAAGTGCACTAATATACAACAGATGATGAGTGGGAATATAACCTAACGGTCAAAAAACCCAGCTCATTCCTCACTGTACTGGTAACTCTGACTCTCAATGTCTTATCCTGTTCCCTTTAAGATCAGCTAGCAGTGGTTAGCTAGTAGGGGTATACTCATGTCGACGAGCTACAATGAAACTCGAAAAGGGCACAATCTATTCATATGGTGAGTGCATGAAATTAGGGTTTGCCCATTTAGCACAGAGATGAGAACAATATATCTTCTCAGAAAATAGTGAGACTTTGGAACACAGTAGAGATGGAGTCAGTGAATTTTTTTTTAAAGGTAGAAGTTGATTGATTCCTATTCAGCACAGAAAGTTAAAGTTATGGAGGTTGATGGGACTCTTAAATTTGGAACACAGACATCAGCCATGAGCTTATTGAATGGTGGAACACATTTGAAGAACCACTTAGTCTGCTTCTGTTCCTAATTTATGTTTTTGTGCTCATGTTCTTGAAATTAGTCTGTGGTATCTCTTACTATCTCTCCCTACCATTGCAAGAACCTCTTTTGTTTTTGGGTTTATTAACTACTCATGTCATTTCTGTTCTACAGAAAGCCAAGTAAGCCTATCCAGTCAAACCCACTGTCAGCTTACAATCTTAACTAAAAGATATTTCAGGTCATTAATAAACTTCAGATCATTAATGAACTTTATAAGATATTAACCTCGAGCTCAAAAGAGTCTTTGATCGAGGTGCCAAGAGGAAGAATTAAAGAGAGTAAGGAATGAATTCTCCCACCAGCAGTTCTCAAACCAGCAAATCTATGTGCAGCTATATTATAGCAGAAACAATCTGTGTAAGATCGCCAAAATCAGCACTTAGAATCTTAATTTAAGAATTGTATGATATCATTCCTTAGATGCAGGCTCTTGAGGATATAAACGTGTGACTGCAATATTTTTTATAATTGCCTATGAATATTTATTGTAAGAGTCAATTCTAAATTACAGTATAGGAATGAACACAAGACAGTAGAATATTAAAGGTTGTTATATTACTGTTATACTTCAAATTTACATGTAATTTTAATTCAACTTAACAGCCCTTTTAGATATACAAATAAACAAAATGTTCAAAAACCTGCACTTACAAATCAGTATAATTTTTTTTAGAATGTCTGGGTCAAATTTTTAAAAGGGTATGTGTGGCAAACCTGACCCTTTGTGTCCTGGGATGACTGATCTGTCTTTCTGAGAGAAAATGAAGACTGCAGATGCTGGAGATCAGAGTTCAGAGTATGGTGCTAGAAAAGCACAGCAGGTCAGGCAGCATTCGAGGAGCAGGAGAATTGACGTTTGAGCATAAGCCCTTCATCAGAAGAAACATCGAATCTCCTGCTCTTGGATGCTGCCTGACCTGCTGTGTTTTTTTCCAGCACCATACACTCGACTTTGATCTCTCTTCCTGTTTTTTGATCTGTGTGTTTTGCTTAGAGGCACGTTGAGTTTTTTAAAATTGCAAGCCTGAATAGGTTTTCTTTCTGTCTCACAAATTTACCACACTAATTGGCATTTTAGTCTTTACAGTGAGTATTATGTCTGATTTCTGCCCCATCTTATCACTGCTGTTCCCAGCACACCACTAGGTCCTGGAATTGACCATCATCCTTTGCAGTGATGCCATATTGAATAGGAGCTATACACCAGGAGAAGTACTGTCAGTCTGGAGCTGTCCTGTGTGGTCCCTGAACATAGTGGACAAGGGGAAATTGCCATCCTGCTAAGTGGGCATGATCGTGAAACTCATGCTGCATGGGGTGATGCACAGGTGGGACTTTCTTGTTGCCCAGTTAAGCTGTGGAGGCCATGACACCTGACCATGCCAAATGGTTTGAGGTTGCCACCGGGGTTACAACAATCACAGCCACCTAGCTCTGTAGGAAAAGTGTCAATGTCCTTCCCTACTGCAACATCTTAAGTGCCAACATTTTCTCTCCAATACTTCACCTCATTGTGTCTCTGCTTACAAAACCAGCTCCCACCAAGGCCCATGCTCTATCACTCTCACATGAGTGAGAGCGATAGAGCATGGGCCTTGGTGGGAGAGCTGGGTCTGTAACATCTTACCTCATTCACCTAGTCACGAGACACCACTAACCCTATATGTCCTCTGTGCTGCCTGCTCAATTGCTTGGGCCACCTTCTCACTTGCAGTAAAAAGGATTAGCTGCACCACACACACTTTTTCATCTTTCATTTTAACATGTTTGAGAGGGGAAATGGCACACAGTATCACTGAAAGAGTCACGTAATGAGCTGCTAGTTAATCAGCTCCTCAGCCCTTTATGAGAAGGGTGACCCCGACTCTGACTGACCCAAACAAGTCCTGAACACCCTGGAATGGATGGAGGCCTGTCAACAACCATGACAAGCTTCCTGACTTTGTGTCTGTGTTAAATAGCACAGCAAAAGAGAAATAATAGAACTTGGCATCTCCAGCTGAGGAGGCAAAGTATAATAAGGAAATTCAAGGCCAGGATTGCATGCATGAATTCAGGTGAGATCTGAATGAGAGTGCTATAACCATGAGTGAAGGGTTGAGAGATGCAGCCTGAGACAATGCATAAATCGGGTGCCTATCCCATAGTGCACAGTGTCATTCTCAGTGTTAACGCAATGATAGCAATGGTGCAGCCCAAACTGCTGAAGTGCAGAAGCCTCCGGACAGTGGATCTGATGGTTCATGGAGGATGACACACATTAGGCATCAATATCCATGGAGATAGCTGCATGTGTTCCATGCCCATAGAGCATGCCCAAGAGGCTGTTGCTAGATGTCCAACACAGATTCTTTAGCGCAAGTGAGTTGAACCTACGGAGAACCCATTCTAGTTTACATGTTGAGTTTTCCCATTAGTTGGTATGGCACAGTTTGGTAAGACCACAGCATATGGTGAGCTGGGCAGTTAAAATGACATCAAACAAGCAATAATGAGTGCCAACTGGCAATTCATCACTGCCACGTGAGATGGGGCAAGATGGCCTTGTCATCAAGATGGAGCTCTCTAATTCTAACACTTATCGCAACACAACCTACATTGTACAGAACCCGATAAGATTCCACCCATAGTTTATCCTCATGTCAAACAAGAGAGGTTCATTGTTTATTTACTGTATACAAAAACAAAATCTTACATGACTACAGTGTGATACCAGGTTGAAGTTTCATTCAGTGTTCATGCAGTATTTCCCTGTTTTCAAAGGAACTACCACCAAAATTACAATGGATAATCAGGAAAACCTCATCTCTAATCCCCAGAATCACAATGCCATGCAAAAGCAAAATATTGCAGATGCTAGAAATTGGAAACAAACATCAAGACTGCTGGAGACACTCAGCAGGTCTGGTAGCATCTATAGAGAGAGAAACAGTTAACTTGACTCTTCTCCAGAATAATCAACCAATACCACCATGTGATTTAACCAGAGCGTTGTTGTGACTTATGATAGGGCGTATCAACTTTTTTCCACAGTAAAAATAGAAAATGCTGGAGAAACTCAACATATCTGGCAGCATTTGTGGAGATAAAGCAGAGTTAACATTTCAGAAAGTAAAACAGAAATTGCCAGAAAAGCTCAAGCGGTCTGGCAGCATCCATGGACAGAAATCAGGGTTAACATTTCAAGTTCAATGATCTTTCCTCCAAACTGTTGAATTTATATTTCAGTTCAAGTAACCATTCTTCAGAATTGATGGTCGCTGGGAAAGTTGGTATGTATGCTGATGGTAGGAGTCGGTGAAGTTTCAACAGTTTTGCCTATATATTTCAGTGTGCTTTTAAGTATGTTCATTTGCCACACCACCTAAACATTAAAAAAACTACCATGCAAATTATTAGCTCTATCCACTTTCTGACACTTATGCTTCTTCCACCCCTTTTAAGTATTATAACAATATTGCTAAACTTCTTTAAAACTAATTACAAGGCTTCATTTTATCAAAATCAAATTTACCACATCTACTCGTATACATTCAAGATTTGGAAATCCAATTGGTAGACAAATAATAAGAGTTGACTTTGACACAATTTGTTTACGATATTGAAATCTACCTGCATTCTTCGGAATGACCAATAATGATATCTTCTGCATAGTTGCTGTCCATGGTCCTGGATTTAGCAGCAGCTGCAGTTCTGGTCTATCTTTTTTCCTGATCTTATGAGCATGATCTTAACCTCCACAACCACCTGATGAAGGAACAGCACTCAAAAAGCTAGTGCTTCCAAACAAACCTGTTGGACTATAGCCTGGTGTTGTGTGATTTTTAACTTTGTCCACCCCAGTCCAATATCAGCACCTCCACATCATATTTTTTTTGTGATAGTTTAAATGAGAAAAGTACAATTGTGGAACAGACTTATTAGACTACTTTCACCAAACCCACCCCAAACCTACAAAGGAAGGAGGCTGGGGCCAAAAGTTAGAGATTGACTTTTACACAAGTTTGAGTGTCATCTATGAATACAGTAAAATTTGCTGATTGACTGCTTCATTTTTTATAACAGGTCTAAATTCCTCAACTGCATTAACACTTACAGTACTCAGGTACAGACTAAAAACAATAGGAGTCCAATTCTGATTGAGACAGAACTACACTAGATTACAGGGTAAAAAATGAGGTCTGCAGATGCTGGAGATCACAGCTGAAAATGTGTTGCTGGGTAAAGCACAGCAGGTTAGGCAGCATCCAAGGAACAGGAAATTCGACGTTTCGGGCATAAGCCCTTCATCAGGAAATTCCTGATGAAGGGCTTATGCCCAAAACGTCGAATTTCTTGTTCCTTGGATGCTGCCTAACCTGCTGTGCTTTAACCAGCAACACATTTTCAGCTACACTAGATCACAGTTTGACCTTGCATCTCTCATCAATGCTCTTACTGCTTACTGTTGAAAAACAAAATTCAATTCTTAACAAATCTAAACTTCTATATTGGATTCTGGTGGATTTTTCATTTAATTAAAAGTTGTCATATGCAGAACTGTAGAAATAACTTTCTGCAAGTCCAAATGATTTGGATAGCACCTAACATCTCCTTTATTTTAACATTCTCTGTGAAGCCAGTTTTGGGACAGCTCTCACTGTTATAGAGCTGGTGCTCTTATAGCCTAACCTTTAGACCACATTTCATTACCTTATCTGCCAAAAGCAATAGAATGATAGTCCTGTGGCTATTTTGATTGGAACTGTTGCCCTTTTAAGAACAGATACCACAGTTTGCTTGTTTCTCTCTGATAGCAGTCAGCATCCCATAAATTTCCGCAACCGTTAGTGCCTCAAATATGCAACATCTGTGCTGTGGCATTTGTTAGTCTTAAGTTACCCTCATTTATCAAACTCTTCTGGCGTGCTGACTTCAAAACCTCGTTGTCTATACTACAGAAACTAGATAGCATATTAATGTTATTCCCCAAAGTGAACACTTTGAGAATTATCCATTTAATTTTGTAACTGTTTTATCTCCTTCAATTTTGCTTTCACTTTCATCTTTTCAAGTTGTACTGACTCTCACACCAACATTTTATTGCCTATAACGCTGCAAGACTATTTTAATTTGATATTGAACATTGAGTCCTGCATGTTTCTTTGCAATTCCTTCAACCTCTTGTGGCTATTTTTTAAACTGTGCCTATCCCTTGATACCCCTGTGAAGATGGTCTTAGATCAATTCATTTTATAATGAATGGTTTGCTGATTAACCACAAGCCTGTTGAGCCAGTTCTGTACCTTTCTTGAACAATGTAGAAATCTACTGCACAGCACAGAAAGAGATCATATTTACACAGAATGTTCTAAAGAAGGGTCTTTGGACTTGAAATGTTAACTCTGCTTCCTCTCTGCAAATACTACCAGATTAGATTAGATTCCCTACAGTGTGGAAACAGGACCTTCAGCCCAACAAGCCCACATGACCCTCAGTGTAACCCACCCAGTCCCATTTCCCTCTGACTAATGCACCTAACACTATGGGCAATTTAGCATGGCCAATTCACCTCACCTGCACATCTTTGGATTGTGGGGGGAAACCGGAGCACCCGGAGGAAACCCCGCAGACACGGGGAGAATGTGTGCAAATTCCACACAGACAGTTGCCGAGGCTGAAATCGAACCTGGGACCCTGTGCTGTGATGCAGCAGTGCTAACCACTGAGCCACTGTACTGCCCATAATCTGCTGAGTTTCTCCAACAATTTATGTTTTTAATTCAGAATTCCAACAACCACATTTCTTTGTTCTTTTTTAAGAGAGACCACACTTGTTATGTCTGGACTAGTTACATAGAACATAGAACAATACAGCACAGAACAGGCCCTTCGGCCCACGATGTTGTGCCGAACATCTATCCTAGATTAAGCACCCATCCATGTACCTATCCAATTGCCGCTTAAAGGTCGCCAATGATTCTGACTCTACCACTCCCTCGGGCAGCGCATTCCATGCCCCCACCACTCTCTGGGTAAAGAACCCACCCCTGACATCTCCCCTATACCTTCCACCCTTCACCTTAAATTTATGTCCCCTTGTAACACTCTGTTGTACCCAGGGAAAAAGTTTCTGACTGTCTACTCTATCTATTCCTCTGATCATCTTATAAACCTCTATCAATTCACCCCTCATCCTTTGCCGTTCCAACGAGAAAAGGCCGAGAACTCTCAACATATCCTCGTACGACCTATTCTCCATTCCAGGCAACATCCTGGTAAATCTTCTCTGCACCCTCTCCAAAGCTTCCACATCTTTCCTAAAGTGAGGCGACCAGAACTGCACACAGTACTCCAAATGTGGCCTTACCAAGGTCCTGTACAGCTGCAACATCACTTCACGACTCTTGAATTCAATCCCTCTGAAAGTACTGTTATGCTTTGTCCCACATCTTTACTGTTAGTCAGTCAACCTTTAAGTTTTCTGTCCTCGAGCACCTGTCCCAATCCATTTCAAGGTAATTTATAAAATGAGTGTCGACCCTGTTTTCAAGTCAATGGACAGCCCTTAACAATTGTGAAAGAACATACTACTTCAGAGCTCTATGGATTGTTAAGATGATTTTGACTGAGAGACCTTTTAGGGGGAGTTTTATTTTTCTATTCTAACTCTATCATAATCTCTTCATCATTCTCAGGATTGTTATTAGGCCACCTCAACCTTTGTTCTTCAAGGGAGAACATTCCTAACTTTTCCAGTCTCTCCACTTAAATGTAGTTCTTTATTGCTGTTAACATCCTTGTAAATCTATCCTATACCTTTTCAAAGTATTTAAGTCTTTCCTAAACGGAGGGCCCAGAACTGACTATTACTTTAAATAAGTCAAAGTTCCTCTGTGATACCTTTTTCTTTTCTATTCCAATTATAAAACAAGAATTTTTTTTTCCTCCCCATCCTATCAATTTTTCCTGCTACCTTTAAGAATTTGTGTACATAGAGGGCCCAAGGTGATCTACACTTTTCAGAGTCCACTTAAACCTCTGTGCAATCTTTCTTCTCCATGTTAAAGTACATTTCATCACTTTGCTGCAGTCTACTCCATCTTCCATGCCTCTGCCCATTGTACAAACCTTGATGCTGTTTCCACACTTTTGGAGGCACTGAATAAAGTCACACAGAGAGTTTCTTAAAAGATGGAAGCTGACGGAAGTTAGAAGAAAATGGCAGTGCAGATGCACAGTGGATATTAACTCTTGACATTGGTGGAAAAGCTTTCATTTGTTGTTCTTTCTTAATTGCCTTTGAACTGATTGGCTTACGAGGCTGTTTCAGAGAGTAGTGAAGAGTCAAACACATTGTCTCAAGTAGGCCAAATGGAAGATTTCCTTCCCTGAAAGTCATTACTGAACCAATTGGCTTTTTTCCAGTAATTAATACTTATTGTCACGACTGGCCTCATTTTTGTTAATTAAATTTAAATTCAACCAGATGTGAAATGAGATTTGGTCCCATGCTCCCAAAGGATTAGTCTGGACCTCTGGATTAGCAGTCCAGTGAAATTATCACGACAACATTTTCTCCTTCCTTCAGTGACCAGTTAACTACTGCCTGTGCTCTGCCAGCCATTTTCATTAGGTTCAAAGCTCACACAAATTATTTTCAATTGTAATTGTGAGGTACTGCAATTAGTCAACAATGGTACAATGAGATTTGTGTAAATCTTGATGTTACTGATCACATGATTCTAACATCAGTAGACTGCATGGTATTGTGGTAAAAACAAGGACTGCAGATGCTGGAAACCAGAATCTAGATTAGAGTGGTGCTGGAAAAGCACTGCAGGTCAAGAGCATCCGAGGAGCAGGAAAATCAACGTTTCGGGCAAAAGCCCTTCATCAGGAAGAGAGGCAGGGTGCCTGCAGAGTGGAGAGATAGATGGTATTGTGCGTGGTATTGTGGTCTACTGAAACCTCTTCCCTATATCCTACAATTCTATCAACAGAATGTCACATTCCTTTCTGCCTCTGTGTTTATCCAACTTCCCATTAAATGCACCTATTCTATTTGCCTCAATTACCTTTTTTGTGGTAGCTGTTGTGATTTCTTCTGCTAGAACTTAATGGAAAAATAAGCATCAAGTCACCAAAAGGATTGGTTAACAGAAGTTCACAGGTTCTTTACGCTAATGTTTGGGATGGGGCAGATGTGTTATAAAGAGAAGAATTTGTTCATGTCTGATCTGGTAGCTCCATCACATAGACAGAACCTGTCACATGATCCATCCCATTACATACCTAATACTGTAAATCAAAAGCATATCACTCCCATTTAAATATAAACCACAACAATGGCAAGTTTTATCTCTCTTTATTTGTTCATTGGATATGGGTGTTGTGTTGAAATGTATTCACTGTGCGTCTCTAAATTTCTTTCAGAAGATTGTGACGATCTGCCTTATGAACTGGCACAGTTCACATAGTGTAGGTGCACTCGTAGTGCTCTTGGGAAGTTACATGAAGAGTTTTGATGAGTAACCTCATAGTCTTTGCAGTATCAAGTGCCTCCAATCATTTCCTGGTATTATATTGAGTGAATTGAATTGGCTGATGCTGATTCAGTGATGTTATGGACTTCTGGAGGAGGCTGAACCAGGTCATCCACTCAGCGCTCCTGGCTAAAGATTGTTGCAAATTTTATCCATGTGTTTTGCAACTAAAATGGAAGGATTCCTGCATTCACGAGTAAAACAGGAAATTTACAATTTATTTGTGACATCACTATATGAATTCAGCTGTCTACAGCCTTATGAATGGTCCACTTTAATCAACTAATAATCGATGTTACCAAAAGATTGTTATCCATCATGTTTTATATAAATGATTCCTTCTTTCACTGTAGATCTTCTAAAGAATCTTTTCCACAGTGTTAATAAAATCTCCCAAAATGTATGTCCCTGTTAGACTAGCCTCTGGATCTGATTTTTTTAACCTGCTCTGTGTAATGTTTTTGAATTGCTGTCTTCATGACATCCCTGGGTCTGCAACATCAGATTATCAGATTAATGTTTTGTTTGTGACTCTTTGTTTCTGTTTCTGTTGTTGTGCCTGTTGTTCTCCCTCACCATGGCAGCAGTCCTAATGCAGAGTTTTAACTTCTCGCTTTTCCAGTCTAGATTGTGGCAATGTTTTAAAGTTTGCCCGGGCACAAGAAGGATTTTAAAGTTTACTCATGTAGCCTCTTCATTTACCGCTGAATGAAAACTAGGGACTGCTCCCACTGATCACCACCTCATGATATAGCCTGTACCTGTTTCTGTAGTTACTAAATGTCCTTGCATGTTAACAGCTAGTTACAGGACACCTTGAGGTGATAGGCATTGTAAGAGAGACTTTGAGGACAACCTAATATTAATTCTTACTCCTTTTGAGCCTTGAAATTGTTCTCTTCATGAGTCCATAAGACATCATCAAATTGGAGCTGGTTGTAGCATTCCTCAGAATTAGTTTATTCAGACCTTTCTATACCTAGATGTAATATTGTACTTGCACTTGTAACCCGAGTATTTATATAGAGTCATGGAGTCACAGAGTCATAGAGATCAACAGTATGGAAACAGACCCTTCGGTCCAACTGGTCCATGTCGGCCAGATACCCCAACCTAATCTGGGTCCCACTTTCCAGCATTTGGCCCACATCCCTCCAAACCCTTCCTATTCATATACCCATCCAGATGCCTTTTAAATGTTGCAATTGTACCAGCCTCCACCACTTCCTCTGGCAGTTCATTCCATACACGTACCACCCTCTGCACGAAAATTCATTAGTCATCAGTAAACACCAGTGGGAAATTCTAGAATTTGTGTTTCATTTTCATGTAACGTGTGCATCGCATTTATTGACCATTCCTAATTGCCTTGAAGGAGCTGCCTTCTTCAGCTGCAGCAGTCCTTAAGGTGTAGGTAAAATCACAGTGCCAGGAGGGAGGGAGCCCCATGATTTTGCTGGAAGGTTAGGCGACATGATTAAATTCTTTCTTATTGCAGATGGTCATTACTTAACACTTGCATCTTCATTGACACACTTGGTAAAGAAGTCTCTCCAGAATTTACCATAGGATTACTCGGTGACCATCTTATACTTACAGCTTCTATTTTTGATCACATCTGTAAGCATCAACTATTGATCGTAATCCTGAACACCACTGTCCGGTCACACATGAGCCTTCTCTTCCACAGAGAAAAGAGCCCCAGCGTGTTCACCCTTTCTGGTATCATCCTTAAGAAAACAGAATCAAGAGATCACTGAACCACAATGTATAAAGTGCAAAAAACAATTTATTCCCATTGAGTAATCTCAGTCAGTTCTTACACAGTCTTCACCAAATAAAACATGAACAGTGTGACAAATGGAAGTGTCAAATTGTTGCAGCAGGTGTTTTTTTTTTCTGAGAATAGTGTTGTGAGGCAATTTACTGAATGTACATCTAATCCACACCATAGCTGACCTGGGAGAATTGTGTGAAAATGCTTCACGTCTCCAAAGTTGATGGGTTCACCTTGATGAGCACAAAAGGAATCAAAATTCAAAATAAAAAGCATTAGCAGGACAACATGGAATAAAGAATGTCAAAGAAATCCAAGTTGTACTGAACTGAAGAAGTATGATAGGACATTAAGTCAAGAGTCTTCTCTATTACCTACCTGGATGACCAATGTTCCTTTCTCACACATAACATTTAACTCCTCATCTGTCTTGCTTCTGTTTACCTAAATGTGCACAGAGGGTCTGCACAACTTGGCTTGTACTCACTTTGAAGAAAAGCTATTTGGCTGTGACAAGCTTTGGGACCTCACAGAGAAACAAGCCAATTTGTTCTGTAGGTGGAACAGTTTTGTAAAATATTGCAACCATTTGATGAAGCCAAAGCACCATGACAGCAAGGTGACAGGACAAGCATCAAACAATCTTGTTGCATCATTAAAATAAATTTTTGTAAGACCTAACCTTTGGCTGAACCAACTGGTCTGGATATCTGCAATAAATTCCTACACAACTAACTTCAAAAAACAAACTTCAATATTTGTGAAGGTCTTTTGGATATGGTAAGGTCATGAAAGGTGCAAGATGAGCCCAGGTTATTTTTTTTCCTCTGAGAGAAGACAACACTTATTTGGTATCTCTCTCAGCTTTCAGAGGAAGACTTTTTTTTTAACTCAGCATTGATCATTTCATCCCCATGGTATTGAAGACAGTTGAACACCATGCTGTAATTGACATGGTAACATGTGGGAATAGACTGAATTTGCCTCCAAGATCTTACAGACTCCATAATTGCTGAGAAACAGAAATGTTGCATTACACAGCATCATGAAAATTGATGGACTAATGATTTTTTCATGTGCTTTCCTGTGAAGAAACAGAATGGCACATTTAAAAGGTGTAGAACATATTAGTCAATAGCAAGAATAGTCTGTGGAGTGTCCTGCCACTTCAGAAAGATATGATAAAGTAATTCACAGATTGAAGAATAAAATGCAAATCAAATTCTGAGGTGGGAAGCAAGAGGCTCATTATTATCCAAGCATCAGCTTCTCACACATCCTGCTGGAAAACAGAACAAAGTTTTGTGTGTGGAATTGAGAAGGATGATAGTAATACACTGTTAGTCTCAAGGCTTGTAACAATGTCCGAGGCAAAATTTTCTGTAAAATGTTGTTGAGAACCATGTCTTTTTAGCATTTGTCAGGTATGTCTGCCCGGTCTCAGTCCTGTCCATTTAATAGGTTGCATCTCCTCCTGCAAGACAGCGGGTACTTTGATTATTTGAGTGATGTGTCAGCCACAGCAGGAAGTTCATGTAGGCAGCTGGAGGTCGACTGCACAGAGAAAAGCCCCAAGGCCCACCCCATCCATGCTAATGAAAAACAACCACCAAACTATTTTCATTCCATTTTCCACCACTTGGCCCATAGCCTTGTTTGTTTCGGCATTGCAATTGCACATCTAAATATTTCTTCATTGTTGAGGATATTTGCCTCCATCATTCTTACAGGCAGTGAGTTCCAGATTCCAACCATCCTCTGAGTAAAAAGAGGTTTTCTTCCCATCACCTGTCAACCTTCTGCCCCAAGCTTGACATCTATGCCTATTGGTCATTGGTCTCTCCACTAAAGGCAAATGTTTCTTCCTATCTCTCCTTTCTATACAACTTCAGACACCAAGTGGCTATGAGGAGGCAGCTTTAGAGTATCTGGATGTTAAGTGGTTATCCTAAGTGCAAGGGAGTCCTGCGATGTGTGGGGTGGGGAAGCAATATGTTATAGTTTGAATGATTAAATGCAGCAAATCATCAACACACATTACTGTACCAGCTGGTTGCAAAACCTGGAAGACCAGATGCAGCCACCATTGCGGAGTTAAAAGCTGTTGACTATTGCACCTTTGAAATTTCCAGATTCCCAACATGTTGTTGGCTTCCCGTTCCATGAATGCATCTGTCAATTAAAATTCACTTGTTGATCCCAATAAGGAGAGTCAGGGCAGAAGAGGTTTGATGTGCTCAGTCTTATATATAGGATACAATGTGCCATTAAGAAATATTGCCTATTTAATGTGACCTGAGACATAATGGTCTCCATATTCTATCTTAACTGGGGCGATTTAAAGCATGATGTGCTGATGCAAGTGTGCTACTGATTATAACCGAATGGCTTAATATTAGTCCCACTCAAAAAGTGTGGTGCTGGAGAAGCACAGCCAGTCAGGCAGCATCCAAGGAGCAGGAGAGACGGTGTTTCGAGCATTAGCCCTTCTTCAGGAATGTGGTGGGGCCCAACAGGACTGAGAGATAAATGGGAGGGGGAGTGGGGCTGGGGGAATGGCAACTGGGAATATGATATGTAGTATAAGGTGGGCCATGATGGTGATAGGTTAGAGTGGAGCAGACAGGTGATAGGAGGTTGGACAGGCAGGTCAGTTCAAGAGGGCAGTGCCAAGTTGGAGGCGTGGATCTGGGATAAGGTTGGGGGAGGGAAGATGAGGAAACTGGTGAAATCCACATTGATCCCGTGTGGTTGGAGGATCCCAAGGCAGAAGATGAGGCATTCCTCCAAGCGTCGGGTGGCTAGAATTTGATGGTGGAGGAGTCCCAGGACTTGCATGCCCTTGGCAGAGTGGGAGGTGTTGTTAAAGTGTTTGCCACAGGGTGGTGAGGTTGTTTAGTGCATGTGCCCCAGAGATGTTCTCTGAAACATTCTGCAAGTTGGCGTCCTCTCTCCCCAATGTCGAGGAGACCATATCAAGAGCATTGGATACAGTAGATGATGTGTGAGGAGGTGCAGGACACTCTCTGCCAGGTATGGAAGAATCCTTTGGGGCCTTGAATGGAAGCAAGAGGGGAGGTGTGGGTGCAGGTTTTTCACTTCTTTCAGTGGCAGGGGAAGGTGCAGGGAGTGGAGTGGGTTAATGGCGGGGGTTGGGGGGCGCGGGGGTGTGTGTGCACCTAACAAGAGAGTCACAGAGAGAATGATCTCTGCAGAATACAGAAAGGGGTAGGGAGGGAAATATATCTCTGGAGGTAGGGTCCATTTGTAGGAGGCAGAAATGGCAGAGAATGATGCAATGGAGGTTGGTCGGGTGGAAGGTGGAGCCGGGGTAGGGGCGGGGGGGGGGGGGGGGATTCTGTCCTTGTTGCAGTTGGAGGGGCAGAGTTCAAGAGGTGGGAGAAGTGGAGGAGATGTGATGTAGTGTCTCATTGACCACGTGGGAAGGGAACTTGCGGTCCTTCAAGAAGGAGGCCATTTGAGATTTTCTATGGTGGAATTGGATCTCCTGGAAGCAGATATGGTGGAGGTGGAGGAATTGGGATTAAGAGAGAACATTTTTACAGGAGGCAGGATGGGAGGAGGTGTAGTCCAGGTAGCTGTGGGAGTTGGTGGGTTTAAGGTAGGTGCCATCGGAAATGGAGATGGAGAGATCCAGGTGTCCAAGATGATCCAGGTGAACTTAACATAGAACATAGAAAGATACAGCGCAGTACAGGCCCATCGGCCCTCGATGTTGCGCCGACTGAATCCTACCTAACCTACACTAGCCCAATAACTTCCAAATGCCTATCCAATGCCAGCTTAAATGACCATAAAGAAGGAGAGTTCACCACTGCTACTGGCAGGGCATTCCATGAACTCTCAACCCGCTGTGTAAAGAATCTACCCCTTACATCTGTCCTATACCTACCACCCCTTAATTTAAAGCTGTGTCCCCTAGTAACACCTGACTCCATTAGCGGTAAAAGGTTCTCAGTGTCGACCCTATCTAAACCCCTAATCATCTTATACACCTCTATCAAATCTCCCCTAAACCTTCTCTTCTCCAATGAGAACAGCCCCAAGTGCCTCAGCCTTTCCTCATAAGATTTTCCTACCATTCCAGGCAACATCCTGGTAAACCTCCTCTGCACTTGTTCCAATGCCTCCACATCCTTCCTATAGTATGGCGACCAAAACTGCACACAATACTCCAGATGAGGCCGCACCAGAGTCTTATACAGTTGCAACATGACCTCAGGACTCCGGAACTCAATTCCTCTACCAATAAAGCCCAGTACACCATATGCCTTCCTCACAGCACTATTTACCTGGGTGGCAACTTTCAGAGATCTGTGTACATGGACACCAAGATCCCTCTGCTCATCCACACTACCAAGTAGCCTACCATTAGCCCAGTAATCCATCTTCTTGTTACTCCTACCAAAGTGAATGACTTCACACTTAGCTACATTGAATTCCATTTGCCACATTTCTGCCCAGCTCTGCAACTTATCTATATCCCGCTGTAACCTACCACTTCCTTCCTCACTATCCACAACTCCACTGACTTTTGTGTCATCCGCAAACTTGCTTACCCAGCTTTCAAGCCCTTCCTCTAGATCATTTATAAAGATAACAAAAAGCAATGGTCCCAAAACAGATCCTTGTGGTACACCCCTAGTAACTGCACTCCAAGATGAACATAGTCCCTCAACTACTACCCTCTGTCTCCTTCCAGCCAGCCAATTCCTAATCCAAACCTCTAATGTATCCTCAATGCCATACCTCCGTAGTTTTAGCATTAGCCTACCATGGGGAACCTTATCGAACGCCTTACTAAAATCCATATACACAACATCTACTGCTTTACCCTCGTCCACTTCCTTAGTCACCTTCTCAAAGAACTCAATAAGGTTTGTGAGGCACGACCTGCCCTTCACAAAACCATGCTGGCTATCCTTGATCACGTTATTCCTATCCAGATGTTCATAAATCTTATCCCTTACCATTCTCTCTAAGACTTTGCCCACCACTGAAGTCAGACTCACTGGCCTATAGTTACTAGGGCTATCCCTACTCCCTTTCTTGAACAAGGGGACCACATTCGCTATCCTCCAGTCCTCTGGTACTATTCCCGTTGACAATGACGACATAAAAATCCAGGCCAATGGCTCTGCTATCTCCTCCCTAGCTTCCCATAGGATCCTAGGGTAAATGCCATCAGGCCCAGGAGACTTATCTATTTTCATCCTCTCCAATATTCCCAGAACCTCTTCCCTGCATATTTCCAGGCCATCCATTCTAATCATTTGTGACTCCATATTCACATCAGCAACAGTGTCCTGTTCCTGAGTGAATACTGATGAAAAGTATTGATTTAGTGTCTCTCCAATCTCCTCCGCCTCCACACACAACTTCCCACTACTATCCTTGACTGGACCGATACCTACCCTAGTCATCCTTTTATTCCTGACATACCTATAGAAAGCCTTTGGGTTTTCCCTAATCCTACCAGCTAAAGACTTTTCATGTCCCCTTCTCGCTTCTCTTAGCTCTCTCTTTAGATCCTTCCTGGCTACCTTATAACTTTCTATCGCCCCAACTGAACCTTCACGCCTCATCTTTACATATGCCGCCTTCTTCCCTTTCACAAGGGATTCCAATTCCTTACTAAACCATGGCTGCCTCACAAGGCCCTTTACACCATGCCTGACAGGTACATACTTATCGAGGACACGTAGTAGCTGCTCCTTGAACAATCCCCACATCTCATTAGTGTTCTTCTCTTGAAGCCTGTTTTCCCAATCCACACATCCTAAGTCATGCCTCACTGCATCATAATTTCCCTGCCCCCAGCTATAACTCTTGCCCTGCGGCGCACACTTATCCCTCTCCATCACTAAAGTAAAAGTCACTGAGTTGTGGTCACTGTCCCCGAAGTGCTCACCTACCTCCAAGTCTAACACCTGGCCTGGTTCATTATCTAGAACCAAATCCAGTATAGCCTCACCTCTTGTTGGCCTGTCTACATATTGTGTCAGGAAACCCTCCTGCACACATTGGACAAACACCGACCCATCTAATGAACTCGAGCTATAGCTCTCCCAGTCAATATCTGGGAAGTTAAAGTCCCCCATAACAACCACCCTGCTACCTTCACTCTTTTCCTGAATCATCCTCACAATATTATCCTCTACTTCTCTAGGACTATTAGGAGGCCTGTAGAAAACACCTAACAGGGTGACCTCACCTTTCCTATTTCTAACCTCAGCCCAAACTACCTCAGATGGCAAGTCCTCTTCCATCGTCCATTCCACTGCTGCAATACTATCTTTGACAAGTAATGCCACACCTCCCCCTTTTTTACCCCCATGTCTGATCCTACTAAAACATTTAAACCCTGGAACCTGCAACAGCCATTCTTGTCCCTGTTCTACCCACGTCTCTGTAATGGCCAGAACATCGAAGTCCCAGGTACCAACCCACGCTGCAAGTTCACCTACCTTATTTCTTATACTTCTGGCATTGAAGTATACACACTTCAAGCCACCCTTCTGTTTACAGGCACCCTCCTTCGAGATCGTTGCTTTATTCATAACCTCCCTACACTCAAGGTCCTGTAGCTAAAGCTACAGTCCAGGTTCCCATGCCCCGGCGGAGGTAGTTTAAACCCTCCCAAAGAGCACTAGCAAACCTCCCCGCAAGGATACTGGTGCCCCTCAGGTTCAGGTGTAGACCATCCTTTTTATAGAGGTCCCACCTTCCCCAGAAAGAACCCCAGTTGTCCAGAAACCGGAATCCCTCCCTCCTGCACCATCCCTTTAGCCACGCATTTAACTGCTCTCTCTCCCTATTCCTCGACTCTCTATCACGTGGCACGGGTAACAAACCAGAGACTACAACTCTGTTTGTTCTAACTCTGAGCTTCCAACCTAGCTCCCTGAAAGCCTGTCTGACATCCTCACCCCTCTTCCTACCTATATCGTTGGTGCCAACGTGGACCACGATCTGGGGCTGCTCCCCCTCCCCCTCCCCCTTAAGGACCCGGAAAACACGATCAGCGACATCACGTACCCTTGCACCTGGGAGGCAACATACCAAACGTGAGTCACTGTCGCCCCCACAAAACCGTCTGTCTGTACCCCTCACTATCGAGTCCCCAAGAACTATCGCTCTACCTTTCTCCACCCTTCCCTTCAGAGCAACGGGGCCAGGCTCCGTGCCAGAGGCCTGAACCTCGTTGCTTGCCCCTGGTAAGTCATCCCCCCCACAAGTATCCAAAACGGTATACTTGTTCTTGAGGGGAATGACCGCAGGGGGTCCCTGCACTGGCTACCTCCTCCCACTCCCCCTCACTGTCACCCATCTATCTTGAACTTTCGGAGTAACTACTTCCCTAAAGCTCTGATCTATGACCCTCTCTGCCTCCCGAATGATCCGCAGTTCATCCAAATCCAGCTCCAGTTCCCTAACACGGGCTTGGAGGAGCTGGAGATGGGTGCGCTTGCAAGTGTACTCAGGAGGGACGCTAATGGCTTCCCTCACCTCATACATGTTGCAAGAGGAACATTGCACTGCCTGCACTGCCATCCCTCTAAAAAGCTAGCTTTCTTTAAAAAAATAACTAAATGTAAAGAAACCAAACAAGCAAAACGCAGCACTTACCTGCTTGTCGCAACGGGTCTTATTATTTAGGTTAGAGGAGGAGGGCGGGTGGGAGGCTCTTCTGCCGAAGTGCCTCAGGTTACTCGCCTGCGCGTTTAAATAGAGAAAAAACCCTACCCAGGTAACCTAGCAACACAAGCCTCCGGGAAAACCCGGTGCTTTTTTAAAAAAAAACTTTAAATTTTTAGTTTAAAAAAAGTTAAGTACTGGAACTTACAACTTAAATTTTTAGTTTTTAAAACAAAATAAGAAAAACTAAGAACTGGAACTCACCCTGGACTTCGAACCGGACAAACAGCCGTCACGTGATCCTCCAAGAAACTGAGGCCTACAGCTCGCCTGCGCGTTTAAATAGAGAAAAAACCCTACCCAGGTAACCTAGCAACACAAGCCTCCGGGTCTACCCAGAGGTCAGAGTGGAAGGTGTTCGTGAAGTTGATGAACTGTTCAACCTCCTCTTAGGAGCATGAGGTGGTGCCAATACGGTCATAGATGTAGTGGAGGTAAAAGTGGGGAAAGGTGCAGGTGTAGCTGCGGAAGATGGACTATTAGACCAGAAGCTGAAGTGCCTGTGACTACATTATTTGACTGGATTTGATTTATTATTGTCACTTGTACCTAAGGACAGTGTAAGCTTTTTGTTTTACGTGCAGTACAGGCAGATCATACCAAACAATGATCATAAGGTGATTGAACAGAGTGAGGAATGCAATGTTAAGAGAAGGTGCAGAAAAAGAAAGATTAACATTAGATTGGAAGTTTGAGAGGACTACTCAGCAGCCTAATAATAGTGGGGCAGAAGTTGTTCATCAACCCGTTGGTGTGTGTTTTTAAGCTTTTGTAACTCCTGCCTGAAAGTAGAGGCTGGAAGAAAATAAAATCAGGGTTGGAGGGGTCTTCAAATATGTTGGCTGTTCTTCTGAGGCATTCAGTAGTGTAGATGGAGTCACTGGATGGAAGGTTGCCTTCCGTGATGGTCTGGGCTGTGTTTACAACTCCCTGTAGTTTGTTCTGGTCCTGGGGAGAGCATATGCTGCACCAAGTTATGATGCAGACAGATAGAATGCTTTCAATGGTCATCTATAAAAATTGGTGAGGGTCCTTAGGGGCACATCAAATTTGCTTAGCCTCCTGAGGAAGAAGGAGCTTTGTTGTGCTCTCTTGACCATCACATTCAGAGTAGTAAGGGTATTGAATGCTTTGCCTGCAATGGTAGTAGATTTGCCAAGTTTAAGTGCATTTAAGTCGTCATTGGACAGGCATATGGTCATACATGGAATAGTGTAGATGGGATGGGCTTCAGGTTAGTATGATAGGGTGGCACAACATTGAGGGCTGAAGGGCCTGTACTGCGTTGTAATGTTCTATGTTCTATCATCAACATCATCATGGGTAATCCAGTACAGATTGTTGGTGATCGTCACTCCAAGGAACCTGATGCTCTCGACAATTGCCACCTCAGCTCATTGATGTAGATAGGCGTGTGCCCTCCTCCTTACTTCCTGAAGTCAATGATATTTGCATGTACCAGGAGCTGGAGTAAATATCCATTGCATCTTTGTTATATTTTGCATGTCTCGTTCTTTTGTTATGGGAGCTAATTAATTACAGCCTTATCAGGTACAAATACACTGTTAAAAATAAAGGCCCCTGTCACAATGGCACATCAGAGTTAACATTGTGGAGATGGAAGAAGACACTTTTAGTCACAGAGATGATGTGGGAAACAAAAGTGTTAGTCCAGACACCGGGAGAGCCTTTCTTTGAATAGCATTATGTCCACCTGAGTACAGGACATTGTTTTGGTTTAGGACACAGAGGAATGTGAAGGCTTAAAGAAAAATTTTGATGTCCACTCATCAGGGGAGACAAACAGACTTACTGAGAGAAATGGATTAAAAGTTACACTGAAATAATACAGAGGAGATTTTAGTATGAACACATAAATCAGGGGAATGAAAATAGGAAATTAAAATTTGAGGAATCTTTGAAGACAATCATATCCCAAGAGTGTTCACTCCACTTTCAGATTCATCTTGCTTTATTTTGCAGAAATTTAGAACCTGATCCAAAGTCAAATTTTACACTGACCCGTGCATTTCCAATCTCTGCAAAGCTGATCTTAATCTCACTTTGAACGACAACAGTACAAAAAGAAAATCGTCCTTTTTAAACAAAAGTGAAAGACGAGGAAATCATTTTAACCTCTTTTCCCCAGACTCCATTCGCATTACACTGATGTCTCATTGAATATTTTTGACGTTTGTCATGCCCTAAGGAGTAATTGTTTCAAAGATTAAGCTCCATTCAATACTGAAGTAAAATGCTTCTTTTATGCAGAATACAAGGTCATTTACACCCAGTAGCAAGCATGCAGTGATTATTATGCCAAAAACATTTATCACAAAACATATTTTTCATTATTCTACCTCATTTCATTAGTTTGATCTTTTAGCTTAAACCTCAACATCTCCCTTGGGTGGCTAAATGTGCATTAGTATGCACTTCAGATTATCAAAGTTGACCTTTCCACAACCTTTAAGATATCACTGATAGATCCCATTTGGTGGTAGGTTAGTGAGCAAACATTCCCAATAGACACAAACCCATTAATCTTACCAGTCAAGCTTTTATTTTTTTTATACTGGGTTCAAGCTCATTCAAGATGCCAATATTCTGAAACTAAGACTCCGTATGGTAAATAAGAATGTAAAATACCAGGAATATTCTACAGATCTAACAGCACCTGTGCAAAGAGAAAGATATTTTAGACGGTGACCTTTCATTACAAACTACAATATTTTGGCAGCATGCATAAAATGGAAATTGCTGGAGGAACTCAGCAGTCTGGCAGCATCTGTGGAAAGAGAAATAGTGTTAACTTTTCAGATCCAGTCACCCTCCTTCAGACCCTCCTCTGCTCCGATTGAAGTGGTCAGCTAGACACAAAAGATTAGCTTGCTTTCTCTCCATGGATGCGGCCTGACCTGCAGTGATCACCAGCATTTTTGGTTTCACCCTCCTTCAAAACCTTCTTTACAACTGTGGTCTCTTCTTGTGCAAGCAGAAGATTTCTACAATGCTGCAAGAAGGATACACTTCTGGGGGAGGTGAGTCAATGGATAGGTGGAGAAGGAGCCCAGAGAATGAAAGAGAGGGGAAAGAAAAAGTGGTGTGGCAGACAAGGTGATTGAGGTAGTGAGCTTAGCAAAGCGAGAAGCTCAATAATTGATAGTAGAGGCTATGAGAGGGTGAAAATGGTTTGGCTGTGCTGAAAGCGAACTATGTCATGAAAAGTTTGGGTTTAGCTAAGAGACATGGCAGAAGGTATTCTTTCTGTGAAATTGTTCAACGCAATATTAAGTCCTGAAGGTTGTGATGTCCCCAAGTGGAAGATGAGGTGTTGCTTTGCCAGTTTACATTGAGCCTCACTGGAATACTGAAGCAGACCTGAGACAGAAATGTTGACCATGAAACACAGTGGTGTGTTGATGTGGTGGTCTTTGCAGAACTTTATCCATAAGAATGTATTCACGTGGAACTAGGCATTACCCTAGCATGTCAGCCCAATCTGGTCAGGCTTCTGAACAGCTGTTTATCTGCTTGATCAGAATGTGTAATCTGTATCACTTCCTGTGATGTGCCCTATGTCTCAATACTATATTAGACAGTTAGGATTTAGTCCTTATGACTTCTTTCAAGTTTACAATACTAACCCATTATTCTGCAAGTCCTAGGAAAGTTTGTCGACAAGAAAAAGCAAAAACCTTGAAATTACACAGCACATTTCACCACTACAGAATGTTCTAAAGTCTTTTATTGCCAAATAAGCATTTTGAATAAGAGCCCCTGGTAAAATGGAGGAAACATGGCAGCCAAATTGCTCACAGCAAGTTCCCATAAATCACAATGAGACAATGACAAGACGATCCCAATTCTTTAGTCAAATTGGCTGTGAGGTAAGCATTAACTAAGACAAATGTTTTGTTTGAAATGCTGTCATTTGATCTTTATCAACCACCTAAGAAGGCAGGTGAAGCCTCAATTTAACATCTGATTCAAAACAAACCATCCGTGACCATCCAGCACTCCCTTAGTTTGGTACTGTGAGGATCTGTCTAGATATTTGTGCTCACAAAGAGAGGTTGTGTTCTAGCCCCAAACATCACTTTAGAATCATAGAATCCTGACAGTGCAAAAGCAGGCTATTTAGCCAATCATGTGCATACTGAGCATGCCACCCGGACCTACCCACCTATCCTATGCCTGTTGCTCTGCACATCCCGTGGCTAGCCTGCACATCCCGACACTATGGACAATTTAACATGGCCAATCTGCCTAACCTGCACATCTTTGGGTATGAGACGACACTGGAGCACCTGGAGGAAACGAATGCAGACATGGAGCGAACGTGCAAGCTCCACAGCCGAAGGGTGGACACTGGGGCAATCCTAGAAGATTGGAAAACAGCAAATGTGGCACCACTGTTTAAAAAAGGAGGTAGACAAAAGATGGGGAATTATAGACCAGTTGGCTTACCTCTGGAGTGGAGAAAATGCTTGAACCTATTATCAAGGAAAAAATAGTAAGACATCTAGGTAGAAATTGTCCCATTGGGCAGATGCAGCATGGGTTCATGAAAGGCAAGTCAGTCTTAACTGATCTATTGGAAATCTATGAAGATATTATCAGCATGCTGGTTAACAGGGACTCAGTAGATGTGATGTATCTAAAGTTCCAAAAGACATTCAACAAGGTCCCGCACAAAAGGCTGCTGCATAAGGTAAAAATGAACAATGTTACAGGCAATATATTGCATGGATAGAGGATTGACCAACAGAAAGTAAAGAGTGGAGATAAATGAATGTTTTTCTGGTTGGCGATCAGTGACGAGTGGTGTGCCTCAGGGATCAGTGTTGGGACCTCAGTTGTTCACAATTTATATGGATGATTTGGAATTGGGGACCACGTGTAGTGTTTCATGTTTGTGGATGACACTAAGATGAGTGGTAGAGCGAAGTGTGCAAAAAACTGCGAAACTTTGCAATGTTAATAAATGTGAAATTATCTATTTTAGTATAAATAACAGTAAAAAGACCTATTATTTGAATGATAACAAATTGCAACATGCTACTATACAGAGGGACCTGGGTGTCCTTGTGCATGAGGTAGTGAGGAATGCTGGAGATCAGAGCTGAAAATGTGTTGCTGGAAAAACGCAGCAGGTCAGGCAGCATCCAAGGTGCAGGAGAATCGATGTTTCGGGCATGTCCTGAAGAAGGGCAGATGCCCGAAACGTCGACTCTCCTGCTCCTTGGATGCTGCCTGACCTGCTGCGTTTTTCCAGCAACATATTTTCAGCTCTGTCCTTGTGCATGAATCACAGGAGTTGATCTGCAGGTACAACAGGTAATTAGGAAGGCAAATGGAATTTTGTCCTTCATTGCTAAGGGATTGAGTTTAAAAGCGGGGAGGTTATGTTACAGCTATATAAGGTGTTGGTGAGGCCACACCTGGAGTATTGTGTGCAGTTTGGGCCTCCTTACTTGAGAAAGGATGTACTGGCACTGGAGGGGGTGCAGAGGACGCTCACTAGTTTGATTCAGGAATGAGAGGGTCATCTTATGAGGGCTGACTGAGTAGATTGGGATTATATTCATTGACATTTAGAAGAGTGAGGTGGGGGGGGATCTTGTAGAAACATATAACATTATGAAGGGAATAGTTAAGGTAGAAGTCGAGAGGATGCTTCCACTAGTGGGTAAAACTAGGACAAGGGGGTATAACCTCAAAATTAGGGGGAACAGATTTTGGACTGAATTGAGAAGGAACTTCTTCACCCAGAGGGCTGTGAATCTATGGAATTCCTTGCCCAGTGAAGTAGCTGAGGCTATCTCACTAAATATTTTTAAAGCTAGAATAGATAAGTTTTTGAACAGTAAAGGAGTTAAGGGTTATGACGAGAGGATGTGTAAGTGGAACTGAAGCCATGGAAAGATCAGCCATGATCTTATTAAATGGTGGAGCGGGCTCAATGGACCATGTGGCCTACTCCTGCTCCTCTGTGAAAGTGAGAACTGCAGATGCTGGAGATTAGAACTGAGAGTGTGGTGCTGGAAACACTTGCTGTACTTTTCCAATGCCACACCCTCTACTCCTGCTCCTCATTCTTATGTTCTCTATCATGAGCTCAGAATTCAGGTTGTTCACTGATGACTGCACAACTTTCAGCAACATGAATATTGAAACAGTCAATGTCCATGTGCAGTAATACTTGGACAATATCCAGGTTTGGGATGATATATGACAAGTAACATTCACTACATGACTATCTGCAAAAAGTCAGAATCCAACCATCATCCCAACTTTAATCCCTCACTGTCAACATCCTGAGGGTTGCCATTGACCAGAAACTGAATTGGAAAAGCTATATAAATACTATGGCTACAAAAGCAGGATGGTCAGTGGCTAGGAATTTTGTGGCAAGTAATTCACCGCAGAGCTTCCTGATGCCTGTTATGACCCCGAGTGCTCTATGCAGGTGAGTGACTACTGGGATAGTTCTCTGTATACGTGTATAAATACTAGCCTAGTGTTCTGTGAAGGTGTGCCAGGTTAGAGGCTCATGAAGAGAGAAGGAGGACTGCAGATGCTGGAGAGCCAGAGTCGAAAAACATGGTGGTGGAAAAGCCCAGCAGGTCAGGCAGCATCCGGGGAGCAGGAGAGTCGCAATCTGACCTGCTGTGCTTTTCCAGTGCCACACTTTGCCAGGAGCTCAGGAGCTTAAGGACTTGCTGAAGTAGGTGTGAATACAAGTTTGAAAACTCTAAATGTATGCGAACAAGGGAGAGAGGGAAAAGAAAAGGCAAAGGAACTCCAAGGGCTGCCTTGCGTCTTTCACCTTGGTGAATTCCACACACAAAAGCAAAATGTACATAGTCACAAATCGGTTTACTCAGAAGTGAATAGATATTTCATTTTGCTACAATTGCTTTTAAAGCAGACTTTGTTTCGTTCTCCTCCTGCTTTGTTTGAACAGTACACTTGAGCAAATTTTATTGTAAAAGCTGTTTACAAGAAAACACTTGAGCTTGAACCTGCTGAAAATTAGAGGTGGATGTTTCCTGTCCTCAGTTACCATGGCATTTTTTTCTATTCACAAATTTTATCCTGAGTACAAATTCCAAGGAGAGTTTTTGGATTGACTGGAAAGCAGAAACTGAGTTTAAACTATTTGAGGGACCCATTGAAATGACACACACACTTACTGGAACATCCACAGAGCTAATGACTGTCTCGTCCCTCCTCCACACTGAGTAACTGAGCTCAGCTGCTTCTCCCAGGGACGACTTCAGCATTCATTGTTACAACAAAACTATAAAAACAAATGAAGAGAAACTCAGCAGGCAAGGAAAGGCTGACTGAAATAAATTGGAGGCGTTAGCTGGGGCTCACTGCTAGATGTACAACAATTTGTTCGACGTGGGTTTGAAAAGAACAAATAAACCAAAACCTAAATGCAGAGCTATTAATGATTTCAGGATGCTGCTGGAAAAGGGACACGGTTCATTTCGGATACAGACAAACAACATGAGAACATGTAAAAATGAATCAGAAACTTATGGTCCTCTCTGAAAGACTGAACAGGTCATCAAAACACACACTCCCAGGGCAGCACTGAGAGTGTAGAATGCACCCTCAGGTACTGTTTCTCAAATTACATGTTAAACCACAATCCTGCCTGCTGCTTTTAGTATTTGAGGGTGAAGATGTTTCTTGTACTGCACTGGTAGTGTCCTTATCTCTGAACAAGGAGGCCCAAGTTCAAATCTCACCTGTTCTGGAGATGTATGACATCTCTGAGCAGGTTGATGAGATTCTCCCTGAACTGACATCACTAATGAAGGAAAGTATCTGGTTGTTATCACATTGTTGTTTGTGAAAGTTTGCTGTGCTCAAATTGACTACCTTGTTTCCAACAACAAGCCGCCAACTGCACTGCAGAAGTATTTCATTTCCTGTAAAGGCTTTGACTACATTCAGAGGGCACGAGAGGTGCTATACAAATGCAACCATTCTTTTGTTAAAAAGCATGTCTTTTAAATAAAGCCAGTATCAGTATATGGAGGAGAAAGTGAAGACTGCAAATGCTGGAGATCAGATTCAAACAGTGTGGTGCTGGAAAAGCACAGCCTAGTCAGGCCGCACCCGAGGAACAGGAGAATTGATGTTTCAAGCAGAAGCCCTTCATCAGGAACTTTCCTGATAAAGAGCTTATGTTCAGAACATCGACTCTCCTGATCCTCAGATGTATAGGTTTAAGGTGAGAGGAGAAAGATATAAAAGAGACCTAAGGGGCAACTTTTTCACACTGAGGGTGGTACGTGTATGGAATGAGCTGCCAGAGGAAGTGGTGAAGGCTGGTAGAATTGCAACATTTTAAAGGCATCTGGATGGGTATATGAGTAGGAAGGGTTTGGAGGGATATGTGCCAGGTGCTGGCAGATGAGACTAGATTGAATTGGGATGAATGATTGGCATTGAGTTGGTCCGAAGTGTCTGTTTCTGTGCTGTGCATCTGTGACTCTATGGCTCTGAATTAAACCTCTGAGCACATATTTGTGCTGACACAATACTGTCTATTTCTATGTATGTAACTTTGTTTGGACTTTGACTCTATCCCAGCTCAGCAGCCACTGAAATCCTCCTCCTAACTTTGGGCTTGGTAATTTCTACGTACTCTTGGCCAGTCCCTCCCATTTTGCATTCTCTATAATCTTGATCCAAAATGCTCCGATCTGGTCTTAACTGGCATCAAAACCTGTTTATCTCTCATTCTTACACAGGGTGATCGATATATTGATTGTTGGTCAAGCAATGTCCTTATTTTAAAATTCTCATTTTTTTTCACACCCTGTTTTGTCCCTTCCCCTCTCTGTATTCCACTCTGGTCAGGTAAACCCCAAAAACTTTGCTTTTCCAATTTTGTCCTCTTGAATTTCTGGTATTATTCCTTTGCCTTACATTTATTCTTGAGATTACCTATTGTCCTAAATTTAATTTGGAGGTTTAATTCGGAATCCTAGAGTCATAGAGATGTGCAGCACAGAAACAGACCCTTCGGTCCAACACATTCACACCGACCAGATATCCCAACTCAATCTAGTCCCACCTGCCAGCACCCGGCCCATATCATTTCAAACCCTTCCTATTCATAAAACCATCCAGATATCTTAAATGTTGCAATTGTAACAGCCTCCACCACATTCTCTGGTATCTCATTCCATACACATACCACCCTCTGCGTGAAAAAATTGCCCCTTAGGTCTCTTTTATATCTTTCCCCTCTCACCCTAAACCTATGTCCTCTAGTTCTAGACTCCCTGACCCCAGGGAAAAGACCTTGTCTATTTATCCTATCCATGTCACCAAAAGAGAACAGTATCATTAATATATGGCTCCTTAACAATTATCTTTTACAATAGGATGTTTGGTCTGCTAAGTAGAATTTTGCTACAACAGTTGACATCCCATTGCCAGATCCCAGAGGAGGATGTCACAACATCTTGGAGCACCGTGGGATCGAGAGGTTTCTTTTCCCCCTCAATTAAGCAGCTTTGCCAGGGTTTCCATCCTAAAAAAAGTTGGGGGAATACTTTTTTAAAAAACTGCGTTTAGGTTAACCTAAAAAGTTTTACTAGCATGAGTATTTGCAAAGAATGTAGGCGGATGGTACACATTCAAAAACACTGGCTCCAGATCTATAGGAACATTTAAATTCCAACATGTTTGCAGATGTTTTGTGGCCAGTTGGCTCCATATTGCAGAAATCATTCATTGTATAAGATCATGGTTAGGCAGGAGTTAATAGTGTTACATTACTTCCACCCCATTCTTCTAATGTCTGCATGTGGAGATACAAAGTTGTTTACTCACTTTTAAAGGAAACGAAGAAAAATGTATGAACACTCGAAGGTCCTAGTTTTTATAGCTGAACAAATATTTTTGTACTGAATGGTATCCTACACTTTACCAATTTACCACTTTACCTAAGTACTGCATCACTTTCTTAGAATTCCTTATGCTTTCATGGGATGACTAGGCCAATATTTATTGCAAATTCCTAATTGACCTGGAGAGGGACAGAAGAAACTGTTTCCTCGAACCATTGAGTTTTTTGATGTACAGAGACACCCCAGTGCTTTCAGGAATGGAGCTGAAGTCGTGAAGGAATGTGGATATAATTCCAAGTCAAAATAATGTCATTCGAATGGGAACTTGCAGGTTCTGTATCTGCTCACCTTCCTCTACTAGATGTTAGAGGTAGCAGGTTTGGAAATGCTGTTGGAGAAGCCTTAGTGAATTGGTATAGTGAATCTTGGTACACAATACTGCCACCTTACAACAGTGATGAGAGGAGTGAATGTTGAAATTGATGGATGGGGTGCTGATTAAATGGGGTATTATTTTGTGGATAGTGTCAAATTTCTTGAGTGTTGTTGTTGCTGCACTCATCCAGGCAAGTGGGGAGCACTCCAAAACGCTCCTTACTTGTCGATAGTAGACAGCATTGGTATTCAGAAAGTGAATTTGCCCAATTCATTGCATCTGAACTACTCTTGAGGCCAGTTTCTGTCAGAATGTTTCAGTTCAACTTCTGCTCAGTGTTAATTCCTAGGATGTTTGGTCAAGGGGAATTCAGTGAGGGGGACTACTTTGTATAACTTAAGTCACGGTTAGATCCTCTTATGTTGGTGGCAGTCATGGCTCGGCACTTACGTGTCATAAAAGATGCTCATGAAAACCAGCTGTTTTGTCAAGGTATGTTTTTCTAAGATTCATCACTTGATAGGCCAAAGACAAAGCACATTACAAAGGTTGATGGCAGTGATTTACCTCAAAGATATATTGTCTTGTACCACAGAGTGGAAGACGTGTCATATAACTACAAGTTTCGTGCAGTAGTCATCTGGGAAAACAACATATCACACAGAATGTGAGAGTCTTCCATGTTGTGTGAAATGTTGGAAGACAGAGCTTGGTAAATTTCTGGAAGTTCTCCATCACAATTAAATTTTGCTTTTCAACACCAGGTTTGTTTAAGTTGAATGTCTTCCTGCTGAAGGGCCACCTATGATGGCGAGGAAGCTTTGAGAAATGATGATGATGGCCTAGCTAAGCTTCAAGTTGAAACCAGAAACAAATGGGCAGAAACAAAAAAAACGGTTGCTTCACAAGGAATTGTGGGTCATCTTGAGGGTAACCTTAACAATGGGAAAACTCTGTTACATCAGCTTATATTCCAAAACATAATGTGCATTACTCACAAAGCTTATGTTACTTTCTTTATAAACAGAGATGGAAATATTGGAGTAGAAATGAAAGGAGACTTCTTGTGGTCAGACTCTTACTCACTGACAGAACAAAAGCTATGACTGGGTGTTATAAAACAGTAATAGATAAGTGCTTGCTGACCAGTATGGACACAGTGGGCTGAAGGGCCTCTTTCCATTCTATAAAACTCTCTGACTCATTAACAAACTGGAAACCCAAGCAGAATGTACAGAGCATTGTAATTTGAGTAGAGTTTTCTCGATTGGAGAAAATTGCTACCACATTTGAGGCACTGCTTGAGGACCAAGCTGCTGAAAGAGGTGAATGTTGAGAATGTGCCTGAGCAGCGATTGTGGGGGAGAAACAGAAGGAGGAGGATACTTGGAAATCTGAGGAGTGAGAGAATTGCAAAGGAGTTCCAAGAGAAAAGCAGAGAAGGTAGGATAGGGCGAAAGGTATTGCAGCTGAGTTCATGTTTCAAATGGTGGAAATGCCAGCAAAATGACCAGACATAGGTTAAAATAAAAAATGAGATGAAAGGGGAACAAATATTATGGCAAGCATTCCCATTGTGGGGAAGATTGTGGAGGAAAATGGCCATGAGAAGGCATGGAAGCGGACCGGTTTGACTACTTTGTTGGTCTGAGAACCCAACTGACATTGTTTTGGCTGTTCTTTATACTCTATCCCCAAACCTGTTCATTTTGATAATTTTGATTCATGAGTCAGGGGGTCCGGTCCATTTACCTAACCTTTGATTTCATTGCATTCCTATTCAGAAAATATGCAGCATTTTTTTGCTGTTTATTTCCACTATATGAAACTTATTCACTGCAATATTATTCCCTTTCAAATATGTTTATATTGCGAATGGCAACACAGCAAAAACTTAAAGAGCAACTCTTGTCCAGTTTGGTGTAGGAACTAAATGAAGCAACGAAACAAGGCAAAGTGAAATCCATAAAACGCAGATGCAAGTTAACTAAGTGCCACATTAGGGGAAATAGCCTTTTTAATTTAATTTCATGAGCCTGTATTAGACCAAATGCACTATAAAGTGCTAATGTGTTGAACACCCTCACAATTTTCTTCATTATGCACAGTGTTAAGTGATTGCTGAGGGGATAATTGCCAGCACTTTGTCACCTCGGTTTATCAGGCCACCATTGAAATCAATTAGAATTTCAAATCCCCGTATCTTCCAACACCAGGTTTATTTTAAAGGACAGAGGTGCTATATGTGCAGAACATGCAATGTAAGAAGACCACCTGCAAAGTTACCATTTCAACTGATAATATCAGAATTCCTGAGATATTTTATGCATCATTTTAATTATATCTCATCACCTGTGCTTTGCATCCTGAATTAAAGAAAGAACTTGCATTTATTTAACACCTCAGAACCTCAAGATATCACAAAATGCCACTGTTCTATAAAGTAGGAAACACGGCAGTCAATTTGTACATTAAATAACCCACAAATAGCAATAATTAGGTAATTGTCTTTCCAATGTTGTCAGTCGGGGAATAAAGTGAGTAAACTAAAGAGAACTCTTTGAATTTTTAAAAATTCACTTCCAGGAAATGGACAGCACTGGCTGTGCCAGCATTTCTTGCCCAGTCCCTAGTTGCCCTTGAGAAGGTGGTGGTGAGCTGTCTTCTTGAGATGCAGCAGTCCATTTGGTGCAAGTACAACTGCAAAAATATCAAGGATGGAGTGATCCAATGACACTGAAAGAATGGTGATGTATTTTCAAGTCAGGATGATAAGTGCCTTGGGGGTGAACTTAGGGCAGCTCTTGAAGGAGCCTTGGGGAATTTCTAAAGTGTATAATCTAGATAGTAAACACTGAGCATCAGTGGGTGGAGGAACTGCATGCTTGTGAATCTGATGCCAATGAAGCAGGCTTCTTTGACCTGGCTGATGTTAAGCTTCTTGAAGGTTCTTGTCATTACACTCATCTAGGCAAGTGAAGAAAATTCCATTACACTCCAGAAATGTGCCTTGCAGATGGTGGACAGGATTTGGGGAGTCAGGAAATTACTTACCTACTGCAAGAGCCTTTGACGCACTCCTGTGGCCACAGTCAATATATAACTAGTCCAATTCAGTTTCAAGTTCCCCAGGATGTTGCCATTGAATGCCAAGAGCTGATTATTATATACTCTCCTGCTTTAGATGACTATAGCCTGGCAGTTGTATGGCACAGATATTAATTGCAACTTGTCAGGCCAAGCCTAAACTAGATCTTGTTGCATTTGAACTGGACTGTTTAAGTACCTGAGGAGTCACGAATTGTGCCGTCATCGGTGAGCACACCCACTTTTAACATTATGGTGGAGGGAAGGTCATTGATGAAGCAGCTGAAGATGATTCAACCAAGAATTACCTGTCGAAATGTCCTGGAGTGGAGGTGACCAAGCTCCAACGACCGTGCTTTTTTTTCTGTTAGATATGACTGTAACCCATTGGAGTTCCTAGCCATCCTCCAACTGTGGCAGCCTGATTTTAAGTATGCACATGAGAGACAACATCTCTGGCTTTGTAACCCTCTACAGTGCAGCATCAAATTGTCAGGCTGGATTTCGTGTTTTTGTGTCTCTGCAGTCGGACTTGACCCTACAACCATCTCTTCCGAAAGCAAGAGTGCTCTCTGTTGATTGACTGACTGTAAAGTGAAAAGCAGCTATGTGTGAAACAATGGGCCAGATTTGTTTGTAGTCAGGCTGATTTTGGGCTCTTAAAAAATGGCAAGTGGAACACAATCCTGCTCATACCAGGCAAAATCAGTGTGCCCAAAATGAACTCTCAACTTTCATTTCCTACCTGGCATTTTTAGAAAAATGTCATTGTTCTGGATATCACTGAGGGGCCAGGATTTATTGCCTTTCCCTTGTTGTCCTTGAGAAGGTGGTGATGCGCTCCCTGCCTTGAACAGCTGTAGTTCATTTGGTGTTTGTAGGTAGCTCCACAACGCTATTAAGGAGAGACATTCAAAATTTTGACCCACTGAAACTGAAGGAACAGTGATATATTTCCAATCCAGGATGTTGCATTGTTTGGAGGGGAATTTGCAGGTGGTGGCTGCAGTGAGGGAGGAGGCATCTTTGTCCCTGTCAATATTTGGGATATTAGGACCACTTCTCAACCATTTGTAGTTCGTGATCTGTCTGATTCATGGAACAAAGTCTGGATTCAGGAACCATTTGTAAGTGTGTCATCCCCTGATTGATTGCTTAAAATGCCAATCATTTATGGGAACATCCTTTTTTGTTTTCATGTTAATTTACTAAGTTTATAGATCTTAACATTTTAACATGCAGTGGGATAGCTACATGAATAGGAAAAGTTTAGAGGGATATA
Source organism: Hemiscyllium ocellatum (assembly GCF_020745735.1). Classification (NCBI taxonomy): domain Eukaryota; kingdom Metazoa; phylum Chordata; class Chondrichthyes; order Orectolobiformes; family Hemiscylliidae; genus Hemiscyllium; species Hemiscyllium ocellatum. The sequence continues at coordinate 10,176,787 of NC_083417.1, read as the reverse complement.
GAGACATAGAGTAATTGAGGTGTACAGCCCAGAAACAGACCATTTGGTCCAACGCGTCCATGGCGACCAGATATCCCAACCTAATCTCGTCCCATTTACCAGCACTTGGGCCATATCCCTCCAAATGCTTCCTATTCATATACCCATCCAATTGCCTTTTAAATGTTGCAATTGTACCAGCCTCCACCACTTCCTCTGGAGCTCATTCCATACATGCATTACACTCTGCGTGAGACAGTTGCCGCTTAGATCCTTTTTATATCTTTCCCATCTCACCCTAAACCTATGCCTTGCAGTTTTGGACTCTCCAACCCTACGGAAAAAAATTGTCTATTTATCCTTTCCAGGCACACCCCCCCTCATGATTTTATAAACCTCTACAAGGTCATTCCTCAGCCTCCGATGCTCCAGGAAAAACAGCCCCAGCCTATTCAGCCTCTCCTAATAGCACAAATTCTCCAACCCTGGCAACAACCTTGTGAATCTTTTCTGAACCCTTCCAATTTTGACAACATCCTTCTGACAGGAAGGAGACCAGAATTGCATGCAACATTCCAAAAGTGGCCTAACCAATTTCCTGTACGGCCGCATCTTGACCTCCCAACTCCTATACTCACTACTCTGACCAATAAAGGAAAGCATACCAAGTGCTTTTTCACTATCCTATTTACCTGTCATGATTTGGAGATGCCGGTGTTGAACTGGGGTGTACAAAGTTAAAAATCACACAACACCAGGTTATACTCCAACAGGTTTAATTGGCAGCATTAGCTTTTGGAGCGCTGCTCCTTCATCAAGTGATGAAAGAGCAGCGCTCTGAAAGCTAGTGCTTCCAATTAAACCTGTTGGAGTATAACCTGGTGTTGTGATTTTTAATTATCTTCCTGTGACTCTATTTTCAAAGAGCTGTGAGCCTGCACCCAAGGTCTCTTTGTTCAGCAACTCTCCTGAGGATCTTCTTATTAAGTGCAGAAGTCCTGTTCTGATTTGCTTTCCCAAAATGCAGCATCTCGCATTTATCTAAATTGCACTCCATCCATTCCAAACGCAAACAGGTGTGACTATTTTAGAACTGGAAACTTGGTCAGCATTGATGAATCGGACTAAAGGGTCTGTTTTCATGCTGTTTGACTCTATGACCCCCTAAGTCCTCAATGACCCTTCTATTCCCTCACATCCTCTCCAGCCCAACTCCACAAATGGATTAGCTGAAGTGGAGTGCGTTTTCATAGATGGGAATTGAGTCACCTTAGATGATTTGAGATTTTTAAATGTGGGATAAAGATTCTGTTTTTTAATACTGGAATGCCTCTGTTTGAATTAACTGTCTATAATGTTGTAAGATTACAAGTTAATTTTAATGAGGATTTATGAATAAGACTATTTGAATGTATTTTCAATCCTGTCTTTATTATGATCTAGCTCATTGGTTCTATTGTACAAACTGAATGAGTAGGCGGGAAAGGAGCATAGGCCCCTGGAAAAGGCATGGGGTTATGGAGAGCATTGAGAGTGGGTGTAGCATATGATGAGATGTGAACAATGTGATTTGATCTTCATTGATACAGCCTTGAAATGATCTGTCCTCATGGGTTAGAGTGATGTGAGATTTGTGCCTCTGAGTGCGATTGAAAGGCTGTTCCCTTTGACAGTATGTCTTCACTCTGTGTTGCATCCAAGTCACTGGTTCCCCCCAAGAATGACTGCCATCTGGCTCTCATTAAACCTCAATTAAATACACTATCACTCTCCGTATAGCTCTCTTGTGCAGTTTTTTCCATCCTCTCTTCTCTGATAGTATAAGATTGTTGATAGAATCATAGAGTCAGAGAGATGTACAGCATGGAAACAGACCCTTCGGTCCAACCCGTCCACGCCGACCAGATATCCCAATCCAATCTAGTCCCACCTGCCAGCACCCGGCTCATATCCCTCCAAACCCTTCCTATTCATATACCTATCCAAATGCTTTTTAAATGTTGCAATTGTACCAGCCTCCACCACTTTCTCTGGCAGCTCATTCCATACATGTACCACACTCAGTGTGAAAAAGTTTCCCCTTAGGTCTCTTTTATATCTTTCCACTCTCACCCTAAATCTATGCCCTCTAGTTCTGGACTCCCTGACCCCAGGGAAAAGACTTCGCCTATTTACGCTATGCATGCCCTTCATAGTTTTGTAAACCTTTATAATATTATAAACCTGAAGAAGGGCTTATGCCCGAAACATCAATTCTCCTACTCCTTGGATGCTGCCTGACCTGCTGCGCTTTTCCAGCAATACATTTTTCAGGCCCTATTCTCTCCCTAGTTACCCTTTTATTCTTAACGTATTTATAAAAACTCTCCAGATTCTCCTTAATTTTATTTGTCGGTTATCTCATGTCCCCTTTTTGCCCTCTGATTTCCCTCTTAAGTATACTCCTTTTCCCTTTATACTTTTCTAAGGATTCACTTGATCTATCCTGTCTATACCTGACATATGCTTCCTTCTTTTTCTTAACCAAGCCCTCAATTTCTTTAGTCATCCAGCATTCCCTATACCTACCAGCCTGTCACCCTAACAGGAATGATGTCAGTTTCTTTCATTCATTCATGGGATGTGGGTATCACTGGCTGGGCCATGACCTATTATTCCTCTCTAGTTGCCCTTGGGAAGATGGTGGTGAGCTGCCTTCTTGAACCACTGCAGCTCATATGCTGTAGTTACATCCACATATCAAGTGTATGTCATCATCTCTATCATCTTGTCATGAAAATGCATTCTCAGTACAGTACAGGGTTAAGGCTAAAGGGATGCCCTGTCTTTAAAGCAACTGAGATGCCATGCTAGAGAGCCAAGGAAGGGTTCTAACCAGCCCATATCAATACTCACCTGCCTATATGGCCACTGGCTCAGATGCAATGGGCTGAATGGCCACTTTCTGAATTGTCATCAGAAATAGAAGACTTGATTCCATTCTGCTCCTGCCTTATGTAACTAAGCCATGATGGACAGGGGTCCTTCTTAAGGAGGCAGGTCTGCTGTTGGAAAATTTCTCGACTCAAGTTTGATACCCCAAAGGTCAAAATCCACCTTACAATATGTTGCCAGTCACATAATGCAGCACCCAGAGACTGAGGTTAGTATAACAGTATTAGGGCACACTTTGCAAAACAAGCCTCTGAAATTCTAGCTTCGTTAGTGCTGATTACATTATGTCACCCTGTTCCCATTGACCACATCACTAGGATTCAGTATAAAATTGTACAAATGTCACTTAAGGGAAAATTGTGTGAATGACTGAATCAATAAGCTTTTAAATTTTTGCACTGTTTCTGCAGAGCTGCAATCATCTATCTGTGTAAGCAGCAATCAATGGACATAACATAAGGTATAAACCTCAAATGAGAAAGCAAACCTATTTAAAACGTAATTTATTAAATGGACTGTGAGCTGCAGAAGAAGAATTTGTCGCAAATTTGGGAGTTTATTAGTCTCCGAAGGGGAGCAGAGCAGATCCAGCAGATTTGTTAAAAAAGGGAAGATTATCATCGCATTTTAACCATTTTCAAAATAGTTTCAGGTCTTGTTGGTATTTTAGTTGGTTTATCAAATTAAGAACTTTTTCAAATACTACTTTTAATGAGGCAATTGTCTCATTAATGAAACAAGGGGGTCAGTTAGCTCAATTGGTTGGATGGCTAGTTGTGATGCCAGCAGTGTCCGTTCAATTCCTGCATTGGCTGAAATTACTGTGAAGGATTTGCCTTGTCTCCCCTTGACTGAGGTGCAGTGACCCTCAAGTTAAGCCACCACCAGTTCTCTCTGTCTCTCTGAAGAGGGAGTTATGATCTGTTAGGACCATGGAGGCTTTACCTATATTGAGAGAAGATTAGTCCATCCAGCTGGCTATTCTTTAACAGGTCAACTCCAGTTAGCCACTTCCCACCATTTCCCTTATACATTTCCCCTTCTGGCTGCTCAATTCCAGGTAGCTAGGCTGCATTGGAGGATAGAACTAAAGCCTAATTCTTCAAATTGTTTTTCAACTTTCATATACAGAAGGATACATTACAGATATTATCATAGAACATAGAATATAAAACGTAGAACAGTACAGCACAGGAACAGGCCCTTCGGCCCACAATGTCATGCTAAGCATGATCCCAAAGTAAACTAATCCCTTTTACCTGCCCCTGATCAATATCCCTGCATTCCTCGCGTATTCATGTGCTTATCTAAAAGCCCCTTAAAACACTCCTTTCATATCTTCCTCCATCACCACCATCCCGCCAGCATGTTCCAGACATCTAAGACTGTCAATGTTTAAAAAAAAAACTTGCCCCTCACATCCCCTTTTGACCTTTTTCCCCTTTCATCATAAATGCATGGCCCTAGTATGAGTCATTTCAACCCTAGGGAAAAATATTCTGATTGTCAACTTTATCTATACATCTCATAATTTTATAGAATTCTATCAAGTCTCCCACAGCCTCCACCGCTCCAGAGAAAGCAAACTCAACAAGCTATGTGATGAAGGAGCAATGCTCCAAAAGCTTGTGATTTAACATAAACCTGTTGGACGATAACCTGGTGATGTGTGATTTTTAACTTTGTCCAGTCTAACACTGGCACTTCCATATCTTCCAAACACAACAATCGGCTCCTATTTTTAGGGGAACAAGACATTTATTTTTTTCTCAATCAATGTGTTCAAAGACATTATTATACAACCCTGGAGCAGGCGGACTCAAACCTGGACCAAAGGCAGGGACATAACCACTGCACCACAAGAGTTCTTAATTTAAGTAAACAATGAGTGTTTGGATCATATTCGTAACCAGACACTCAGTTGATAAGTGGCTAACATGAGAGTCTATTGAATTATATCGGTTACATCAATGACAGTTCATGTAGATTAATCAAAGTGATTAACAAAAGATTAAATTATGGGAAGCGTTAGAATGGTATTCCCTCAAATATTGAAAATCCAATTGAACCAATTATGATGATTAAAAGGGTTGATTGGAAAAAGAAATGAGTTGGTCAACCTAGAACAATGGTTATAAATTTAAAATTTGAGTGATATGTTTCAGGAAACACTTGGTACAAAGCATAATGAAATTTGTAATTCTGTGCCGAAAATGTTAAAGATGAACTTGATACAGTTTTTGTTAGGTAGTTTCAGAGGATCCACTCTCATTAGAGAGAGGTGACTGGCTTTTGTTTATCTTGAGGGTTGCTACACTTCAGGTAAGGTGGTGGGGAAGGATGAGAAGGAGAGTCCTTCATTATAACCTCAATCTGTGCAGGAACTGAAACTATACTGTTGGCATCATTAATCAGCTGTCCAACAAACTGAGCTAACCAATTCCCTTTAGGCCAGAGTATAAAGGTGAGTAGGCAGAGTTCAGTTGTTGATCAGCCATAATCCAATTGAATTGTGCAACAGGCTTTCTGTACTTATTTGTCTACATAAACACACACTGGGGCTCAAACTTGGCTTTTAATAGTCAATCCCTTACTGTCACCGAGGTAGAAGCTGTCATTATGAGGTTCTGTCCCAATTTCAAAGCTGGCAAAGTTAGGGTTTGAACCTCCAAGCAAGGTTGTTGTTGTAGATCTAACATGCAAATTGTGTTCGCTCCCTCAGCCAAGAGTACCTGTTTCCATCTCTACAATGTGAGGGCTCTTCATCAGTGCCAAAAGGGAAAAATCCTTAAAAATATCCACAAATACTTAGAAATGAATGTACTGGTCACACTGGCCTGCCAATTTAAATTATACTGGATGTGTCAGACCGGTCTTATTTATCACTTTTACTGATTTTTCCTTCCAGTGTCCCCCACACACTCCTTGAACCTGAAAACTTTCCAAATGTTGCTGGTGTTGATTGGACACAAAGCACAGTGAGAGTAGACAGTGAGTGTGGCACGGTGGCTCAGTGGTGGGCATTACTATCTCATAGCGCCAGGGACCCGTGTTCGATTCCAACATCAGGCAACTGTCTGTGAGGTGTTTGTATGTTCTCGCTGTGTTTGTGTGGGTTTCTGCTTTGGATTGTGGGAGGAAACCAGAGTACAAAGATATGCAAGTTAGGTAGATTGGCCATGGGAAATTGCCTCATAGTGTCTGCTACATTCTAGGTCCCCAGAGCATATATGGATTAATAATCTAGTGATAATACCACTAGGCCTTTACTTCCCCTCAGGCCCGTGGGTTCACACAAATTTGTTTGCCAAGAATGTAGCAGGATTCCATCTCTCACATGAATTAGCAGCAATGTGACAGCTGGGAGAAACGTTACGGTCATCGTTAATTGACCTCCGCTCCACTTTCTTGTCAACTCTTCAAATCCCTTGATGCCTTGGGAAAACAAAAACCAGTCTAGCCCAGACAAACATATTCCACATGAGAGAACCCACCAGCCTGTTGAGTACAGAACTACAAAAATGTACACCCTTTTTGCGGGAAGAAAATTGACCTCACCTTAGCCCTAAATGATCAGTCGCTTGTCCTAACATCGTGCCTTCATTTTAAACTTCAGGGTTACTTCACTTGACATAGCTTCATGAAGCTAAAGTTTGCATCAGAAATTCAAATTGCTTGAGGTTTAACCATCCACAATCCATCAACTTTCATAAATTAATTCTCAGATTTTAGGAGCATTGCAAAAGAATAGCAATAGTCGGCTATTGAGTGACTGTTAAACATATCTCTTGCTTAAGGCAGGTATAAACAACTCATGTTGAACAGTATTAGCAACGTGGATATCATCAAAGTGATACAATGAGATGAACAGTACATTTGGGTGAGAGTGATGAGCTGTGCTGTTGTTATAAAACATTCAAGAAGTCAAACATCAGCCTTTCAGAAGTAAACACTTTTCTCTCTTTAAGTATTTACATAATATTCCTGTACGGTCCCAGATGTCCACTATGGTTTCACTGATACCTTGCAAGCTGCAGAATAAATAACCTAATGGGATTTGAGGTTTAGTAATCTGGCTTTCTGAGTGAGGTATTAGGTAAGCATTAAGCTTGATTTAAAAGGTACAGGTAAATAGGATTATATTTCTTTTTTGTTATTTATATACAGATGTGAGTGTTACTAAGAAGCCTAGCATTTGTTGTCCATCTCTTGGGACAAGAGATGAAATTCCTGATTGCCCTTTGGAACATAGCATTGAACTGTTTTCTCTCATTGTTGCAATGTCAACTTTGTATTCCAGCATCTGCAGTATTTTTTGTCTCTGGTGAAGATACAGTACAGTTAGGTAGACTTCTGAGAATGTTACTGAATGATGGCAAAGGAACAGCAATATGTTTCCAAATCAGAACAGGTTGTGCCTTAGTGGTTTTGGTTGACAGTGTTTCATGCACCTGCTGCCCTTTCCTTCTGAAAGTCGAGATTTTATCTTCAATGGTGAACATCATTCCTTTGTTGGGGAGAAGCTATTTAGATGACCGAATAATGGAGTGACACATGGATCTAAAAGCATTATAGACTTCCTCCAGTTTGGAGGCAGGCCATTCTGCCCATCAAGTCTACATCAACCCTTAGAGCAGTATCCCTCCCAGCCCATTAGCGCACCCCCACCTCTGTAACCCTGCATTTCCCATGGCTAATCTACCTAGCCTACACACTACTGGCAATTTAACATGACCAATCCATGTGCACATCTTTGGACTATGGGAGGCAACCTGTGTAGACATGAGAAGAATGTGCAAATTCCACATAATTGCCTGAGGTTGGAATTTAAACCAGGTTCCTGGTGTTGTGCGGCAGCAGTAGTAACCATTGTGCCACTGTGCCACTCTATTTTGAAGAGGAGCATGGAGTTTCTCATTGGTGACCAATATAGAATCCACAACCAAGACCAAAACTCCCCAATTATTTGGTAATTACTTCAGTCTTGCTTGAGAGAGAAATGATCTGACACTTATTTGACTTTGCAATAACTCAAAAGCATTTAAATAGCTATGCAGGGTTTTGAGATATGATGTTGTGAAAGGCTCAAAATAAAAGCTAATCTTTTTGTATTGTTAAGAGTTGGCTGTGATGAAACTAAGAGACAAACCTGGAATGTTGCCAGGGTTGGAGGGTTTGAGCTATAGGGAGACTCTGAAAAGGCTGGGGCTGTTTGCCCTGGAGCATCGATGCTGTGGGTTGCCTTATATAGGCTTATAAAATCTTGAAGGGCATGGAGTGTGTGAATAGCCAAGATCTTTTTCTTAGGATGGGGGAGTCCAAAACCAGAGGGTATAATTTTAAGGTGAGAAGGGGAAGATTTAGAAGGGACCTAAGGGGCAACCTTTTCATACAGAGAGTGATGCATGGATGGAATAAGTTGCCAGCAGAAATGGTGGAGACTGGTACAATCCCAACATTTAAAAGGCATCCAGATGAGAACATGAATAGGAAGCATTTGCAGGGATATGGGCCAAATGTTGGCAGAATGAATAGATTAATTTTGGAAATTTAGCCGGCATGGACAATCGGACTGAAGGATCGGTTTCCATGCTGTACAAATCTATGACTCTGACTATATGCGGTAAAGGTAACTCGAAGCAAAAGAAACTTTTTTACCTGCGTCAATTTGTTTAGTGAATGAGAGAGACTCACTGCAATGTCTTTTTAGTGCCTCTCTCTGAAAGTGAACCCTATAGACAGCAAAAACAAGTAGAGGGTTTGTCTTACACTCTGCCCATCACCTTTATTCATGTAAAAATCAGACAACAAAAGGCCAGCATCCCACGAAAGCTGACACTTAAAAGGTGAACTTGCTGTCTGATTCCATTTTTCGAATTTTAGCATAAGACGTCACTAGCCAGATGCCCTTCTTGATGAAGGACTTTGGCCGAAATGTCGATTTTCTTGCTCCTCGGATGCTGTGTATTTCCAGCACCACTCTAATCTTGACTCTAATCTCCAGCATCTGCAGTACCCACTTTGACCTGTATTGCCCTTCCTTAATTGTCAGAGGCCAAGTGAGAGTCAAACGCATTGCTGATGGTCTGAAGTAGTATATTTTTGTTGTTGTGTTGATATATTGGTGAGACAGGCCGCTTACTTGCGGAACGCTTCAGAGAACACCTCTGGGCCGCCCGAACCAACCAACCCAATCACCCCGTGGCTCAACACTTTAACTCCCCCTCCCACTCCACCGAGGACATGCAGGTCCTTGGACTCCTCCACCGGCAGAACACAACTACACGACGGCTGGAGGAGGAGCGCCTCATCTTCCGCCTGGGAACCCTCCAACCACAAGGTATGAATTCAGATTTCTCCAGTTTCCTCATTTCCCCTCCCCCCACCTTGTCTCAGTCGGTTCCCTCAACTCAGCACCGCCCTCCTAACCTGCAATCCTCTTCCTGACCTCTCCGCCCCCACCCCACTCCGGCCTATCACCCTCACCTTGACCTCCTTCCACCTATCCCACCTCCATCGCCCCTCCCCCTAGTCCCTCCTCCCTACCTTTTATCTCAGCCTGCTTGGCTCTCTCTCTCTTATTCCTGATGAAGGGCTTATGCTCGAAACGTCGAATTCTCTATTCCTGAGATGCTGCCTAACCTGCTGTGCTTTGACCAGCAACACATTTGCAGCTGTGATCTCCAGCATCTGCAGACCTCATTTTTTACTCATAGTCTTACCAGACCATAGGGGTTGCTCTCTCATTAGAAAGAGAAGCAACTGGTGGTGATTTAACCTGAGAGCCACCAGACCTCAAGCAAGAGAAGGGTTTGAGAAGGAAAGTCCTTCATGGAAACCTCCAAACCAGTGATGGGAATTGAACCCATGCTGTTGGCATCACACTGCTCTGTAAACCAACAATCTTGGGTAGAAGTGTGCAAACAGGCCATGTGGCCCAACAAGTCTACACTGATCCTCTGAAGTGTCGCCTGCCCAGACCCATTCCCCTACCCTATTACTCTACATTTACCCCTAACTAATGCACCTAGCCTACACATCCTTGAACACTATGGGCAATTTAGCATGGCCAATTCATCTACCCTGCATGCAGACATGGGGAGAATGTGCAAACTCTACACAGAGATTCCCCCAAGGCTGGAGTCAAACCCAGGTCCCTGGTGCTGTGAGGCAGCAGTGCTAACCACTGAGCTACTGTGCCGCCTCAGGAAGCAGTGTCCTTCCCTAATGGACATTAGTGAACCAGACGGGTTTTTCATAATAACCAACAATGGTTTTGGAGTCATCATTAAACTCCTAATGCCAGATCTTTATTGAAGTCAAATTCCATCACCTGCCATGGCCAGTTTTGTAAACCCCCCAGTCATTTTCCAGGTCTCTGCACTAATAATCTAGAAATAAAACCACTAGGCTGTCATCTCCCTATTACATCCAACATCTTTGGAGCATGCATAGCAATTTAGGTGGGAGGCAGAAAAAAAGCCACTCAATCTTTTCCTCCAATGTAGCAACTGACATCATGGGTGACATGTTGGTCTGCCCTGTAAACTGTGCACACAAATGACTCAACACCCCCACTCAACCTGTATAACCCTCTCAAATTGAGATGGGCATTCCTGCATTTCCACTTACCTCACTAACTAACAATTTCCCTGGTGAAACCTTAAACCCTTCCCACCTTTGTTTTACTCTCCCAGATGCCCCACGCCCACAGTTCCATTTGAATCAAACTCAGGGCAACCAATCTGTCTTTTGCCACAGTGTTTTGGATTTGGTAATGTTACACTAACTACAGCAAGATTTTCTAGACTAGCTGCATGTTTGTCGCTCAGTTGAAACAGTAATGATAACCAAGAGTTGTGTGGAAGTGCAGTTAGGAAACTTCTCATTGTTCCATCATAACCAGAGCTGGTTTTATCATCCACAAGAAATCTCCTTCAGAGTCATCAGTTAGCCAACCCTTCAAGACATTAGCTCAACTTCATGGGATCGGGTTGAAGTAGGCTCATCTCAGTGACTACATTTCAACTCGGATTAAATTAATTAAAAGAAAATCATTATGTGCATTGCAAAAATGTTTTTAATTAATCGCTTTCAAACTCATTACTCACAGGGACAGTCTGAAGGATGATCAAAGGCAGTTTTGAAATGGATCCAATTATTTCAAACAACTGCATTAATTTGTTTTGAGTCAGTAAACCAGCGTCAATAAAACGATTGTGTTTCAAATTCCCAGTTTGGGTATTACCCTTGGCACAATGATGCTGCCCTTCTGCCACCAATTCCACATAGGCCAGATCATACTTAAAGTCACAGGATTCTTTCAAGCTATTCTTGGACCATGTGAGTTACTGAGAGTAACATTATTCGAACCGAACTGTGTGAAGCTATCCGCAGAGTACAGTTTTAACATGCTCTACTGTAGCCTAAATGATATGAAATGGTTGGTCACAGTCTGTCAAAGAATAACATTTGTGCAGCATTTTATCAGCTCCCTGAGAAACATTGTACATTCACTTAATTTATTTCAACTGAGGGGCTGTTAATCTGTGGGGTATTCATAAAAAAAACCCACAGCACTACTCTCAGTGCACAGAATTCTTCCCATGTTCTGGTTGATATTTCTCCCTTAACATTAACAGATGACTTTGTCATTTATTTTGTTCGTT